>NC_134492.1:28163718-28244512 GCF_040206685.1 Ascaphus truei
AAATAGAATGCTGAATCTTTGTAAGGACTCCTGAGTCTTCCATTCCGTTGTGGAGGAATTGCTTTGTCACCTGTGTGATTGAAATTGGATTTGTAATTTTGCTTTCTTTGTTGTATTCGCTGAATGATTTGTTTTCAATATTTTAACATATTTCAAAATATGGGCTTTTGAATGGCGACTCCGCTATAAGGTCGTTCGCGATATCGGAGACCGGTCATTAGCAGAGATTGTGTATTACCTGACGGACACAGAAACTTTAATTCGACAACACCTCTTTTAGAAACGTGTTCCTGAATCAATGTTCGGCAGACCAGGTGACCTCCATCAATTTACACTTTATTAAGTTCTTAGATTTTATTTCCAATAATTACAACGTTTAGCTACACTAAAACATGAAATAAAAATAAGGCTTTTAACAAAAGCCTACACCCTCCCAAAAATGTTTGTTAAAACGCCTTCGGTTCTGACGGGGCCAGTAATGTGTTGCAGAACCGGTCCATTTGTTACCAGAACGGACTTGGTGACAGGTGCTGCTTTCCTGCTAGTGGTTATCTGTAATAGTACAGCGCAGGACGGCTGTATACCGGTATAATTAACATATAACAAGAGAACTATTAATTCCCATACAAGGATATATACATATTTAATAATATTAATATTGGTCCACAGAGTATTCATTTTAACACAAAAAGGTAAGAATCGATATATTCCAGTAAAACATTAGTGTACACTTAAAATAGCATTTCATGTTAGGGGGACGTAATATTCCCACCCTCCTATGAATATGAACATGCTTCATTGTATAATGATGCAGAGTATCTCTACACACATCCCCAAACCTAGAGCTCTTTAACAATATGGAGAATACAAGGGGGCCACCGATATATGCCCTTGCCAGGTATGCCGTTTTGTTTGATACTCCTATATATGCAGTAAAAAGTACACTGCTATGAACATGTCTCATAGGATACTTCTAGTGTTTGGGGCAAGGTGTTGATGCAACTACTGCTTATTAAGTATTTGTTTTGAACAGACTGGAATGCAGAGACATACTCAGCACTGATTTTTATTGAAGCATGCTCATTTTAAGGGACCGAGCTCCCAACATGAATTGCTGTTGAGGATATTTTGAAAGGATTTTTTTTTGTTATATTGACTTAGTTACTCAGTGCAAAAAAACCCCCAAAAAAATAAACACATTATTGCCCGAAGCAGTTTACTCTGCAGAGAACATTGCGGACCATGGTTCTGATGATGGGAACAGCCTTTAGTAGATTGCGGTCTGACCGTACATCTGGTACAAAGATGCGATATGCAGAGCCCACAAACTGCTCCTAGGGCTCAATAAACACTTGTCTGGATAAGCAGGCTTTCCACGCACTGCTCTTATAGACCCATCTGGCAGCACGAGGGATGGACAGCACCATTACTGCACAATATGCCCTTTTATCAGCTACCCTTTGGCATACTGGGCACACAATTTCTTAACCCTTTAGTGCCAGAGCGCGTTTGCCTGATACCCGGGGTAGCATCAATATGCACTGCGAAGATTTAACTGCTCTAATAAATACTGGCACTTAATGAAGACTTAGGATTCAGTTAGATCCATGATGAGTTAACGCCCATTAAAGACAATGGCATGTAATGCAAGTTCAGGTGCGTTAACCTGTAACGGAGCTTAGAGAATCTGCCCCTTAATGAGTTGCATTTAGGTTGAAGGGTGGGGAGGTAAATGTTTGTGCCACTTTCACTCTGTGTCTAAACATGTTTGCAGAAGAGTTCCCGAAAAAGCATCTCACAGCAGCAAGTCTGGCCATGGCCGTATTCGCAGTCACGTTTATACGGACACTGGGTTACAACGCGGACCCCTGCTATTTAATTCTCTTCCTGTAATCGGGAACGACTAATGCTGCGAAGATACTGAGCACAGGTTCAAGCACCATAGGGAAAGGGCTCTACTTTTGAGTTGTCAAATGGTCTAAATCAGGGGTGCCCTGCTCCAGTCCTCAAGAATCTCCCCCCAACAGGTCAGGTTTTCAGGATATCCCTGCTTCAGCACAGGTGGCTCAATCAGTCGAAGACAGAGCCACCTGTGCTGAAGCAGAGACTGATTGAGCCACTTGTGCTGAAGCAGAGACTGATTGAGCCACCTGTGCTGAAGCTGGGAAATCCTGAAAACCTGACCTGCTGGGGGGTGGGGGTCGCTTGAGGACTGGAGTTGAGCACCCCCTGTCTAATAAAAACACAGTAGCTGAAACCCCTGGGTGCCCCCATACCCAAGAGAGTTAACCCCCTTCTCTGCAAGAGAGGCCAAGCAACGCATTGCAAAGGCATCACCCGAATTTACACCCAAAAGCAAAAACCCAGGCCCCAATTCCCAGGGGAGACGTGAAGTGAACGGAGACAAATACGAGCCGGAAAAGAGCAAGGCAGATAATGAAGCAGCCTCGCACAGACTGGATTCAGGGCACCTGGCAGTGATGGGGTTAACGGGCTGGACAATCGAGCTGTACCGGGTCCTACTGCACACGTCCAGCACCTAAAGATTATTCTGCTTGCAAAAAGATGAACAGGTGGGGTGGGGGCTGCTCCACTAAACGGTGCGCAGTAAGGCGCGATATCACACCGCACCGACGGCATTCCTGGCAAGGATCAGAGGGCAACTTCCTGACACCGAAGGAGTTAGGTTCGTTAAGGAGGAGAAGCTTGGGCAGGGTGGATGGGGTATGGAGATACTCAGTATCACTCCTCAGCCGTGTACTGCACATCAAATGCTACTGTAACACATTCACTGAGACAAGCCAGAGAAGCTTTGCGATTCCCTCCAGTCATGAAAAGGTTAAGAGGACTTCTAAATACTTCTACAAGAGTGGCGGCCAACTCCAGACATCAAGGGCCACCAACAGGTCAGGTTTTAAGGATTTCCCTGCTTCAGCATAGGTGGCTCAGTCGAAGACTGGGCCACCTGTGCTGAAGCAGAGATACACTAAAAAAAACCTGACCTGTTGGTGGCCCTTGAGGACTTGAGCCAGCCACCCCTGTTCTAGACATAGAGAGGCTTTGACATAGCGTCAGAACGAAAGACGGGTTTTTCGTTTATACGCCGACGCCTCACGCTTCGGATATCTCCGATTTGCTCAGTGCGATCGCCAGCTCAAAGTCCTCCTGCTCCTGCTGCTTCAGCCGCGCCAGCCTCTCCTCCTCCTCCCTCTCGCTCTCCCGTTTCGCCCACTCCATCAGATCGTCCTCGGTTTGGTACTGTGGAATGAGAGAGAGAGAGAGAGACATTCACGGGCTGAGCACTTGCGAAACCGCGCGGCGCGGTGCAAAGGGGGCAGCGGAGAACAGGACGCGCTATATCCCCAGAGAGCAAACGGAACAGGTTTATTCAGCGAGGCCCAGCTGTTAATGATCAATACCGATCATTGCCCGTTAGGGAAGAAAGGAGGTCCTCCCACCACAAAGACATACATTGATAAATGAGCCGTAAGCATCGTTCCAATGTGATCATTTTCCGTAAACAAATGAAACGGTCATTTACATTTGTGCGTTTCTTTGAAATTTCAGTGCGTTTCTTTTTTTTTTCACGGGCAGGGAACAAACGGCGCCTTCCGTTCCCCGGTCCCTTTGGCTCCGCCCCAACGATGACATCAGAACAGTGCCCAAGCTCTCCGTGTCACAGGAAGGAGGACACTGTCGTGTAATCGAAGGTCAGGACCGTACAGTGACATCACATGAAGGGGAGGAGCTAAAGCAGGGGTGGCCAACTCCAGTCCTCAAGGGCCACCAACAGCTCAGGTTTTAAGGATATCCCTGCTTCAGCACAGTGGCTCAGTCATTGACTGAGCCACTCGCACTGAAGCAGGGATATCCTTAATACCTGACCTGTTGGTGGCCCTTGAGGACTGGAGTTGACCCCTCCCTGAGCTAAAGGAGGGGAAACGCCTCGCATTTGACAGGTTACCAAATTTGCCAACAGCCGCTGAAAAACATATTTGACCATGTTTCTAATTGTGAGAAGTAATCGTCATCGTCTGGCTCTGCAAACAACTCCACTGACTGAAGCAGTCTGCTCGAACCCCGGGTCAGCTCGAACCCCAAGTCAGCTCCTCGCGGTCTTGGTTAAGTCACCTTGCGTCCCCGTGCCTCAGGCACCAAAATTAGATTGTAAGCTCTGCAGGGCAGAGACTCCTTGTGCCTGCAAACTGTACAGTGCTGTGATCATACGTTCACCCCTTCATTCATTCAAGTGGGGCTTTAACCTTGCCGAGCAGCAGGAAGATTACTTCCCAACATGCAGAACTGTAGGAGGGAAGCCCACTGTATTGTTCCATGTTCCTGCTATTACAGATTCACTGTTACGTCTTCTGATCAGGAAGAGACTCCCAGCCCTTGCTGTATCAATATCACTTTGTTATGCTGTTTCCTGTAACCGTCTGTGATCCACTGCGCAGCACTACGTATTATGTTGGCGCTATATAAATAAATGGCATTAAGTGGATTGTGTGCGGAGGAGGTCCCTGCCCTGCACCTGCACCTGCATATACCTGCACCTGCATCATTGTATCCAAAGCACAGCCATATACCCAGGATTACAGAGGTTCCCCTTTGCACGGCAGAACCCAAGCAGCTGGTGCAGTCAGACGGGTCAGGGGCCCGGCGCTTACAGGGGGCCCCGCGCTCTTCCCCAAAGCATTTAAATTAAATGCCGGGGGACCGCCCGAGGCCTCTATAACTTCCCTTACCTTGTCTCTGATAGCGCATTGCCATGGCAACGCGGCGTCATTTGACGCCAGAGACAAGGTAAGAGGAGGGGGCGCCAGAGCAAAAAGTTTGTGCACCCCTGAGACGGATTCCCCACCCGCAGTGTACTCTAATACAGTACAGCAAGTGCCGAGTACACTCGGAGGGAACTACGGTATTTATGTGTGTCGTTCTGTTCGGATTATTCTCCAAGGAGATTGTTACGATTTGTCGCAGTATTTGTTAGAATGCATGCAAGCCGAAATTTTGTGTTAAAAAAACCTGATACAAAGCGACAAAGAATACATCACACGTTTACCAAAAGCCTCTAATTTACAACTCGGTGAGACCCGGGGGTCTGTCTTCAGACGTCTTTCCTGCAGACTAAAGCGAGGGGAAAATAAATAATTTCACACATTCTCCTGGAAAAACTGCCATTTACAAAAATGTCCTGCCCCAATTTCACCAAACTATTCACCCAACCAAAATGGCATCCTGTTTTCTCAGGATCAAATGTTAGACACGTGAAAAACTATTTTGCTATGGGATGCATGCTAAAATATTCATTCCTTTATAATGTTATCATATACATTCTTAGCTAGTTTATGTCAGGGTTTCTCAATCTTTATTCCTACAAACAAGAAAATCCTATTTATAGGAACCAACTGCTGACACTTCATCAGTTTTTTGTCTGCTATGTTTTTGAAACCTTCCATAAATCAGGTTACACACCAACTATATACCTTATTACTTCTAAATGTTACATGTACAGTTGTATCACGTTATTAAATTGACATCGTCAACGTAACGGTGCTATTTCCTTGAATGGCATGCTACATCTTTCATCAGCACACAATAAAATGATAGAAGGAAAGAGGAGAAAGCGCACTCTCCATAGCGTAAATCTCTGTGTACAATTTAATATACATTTAAAAAAAAAAGAAGTAAAAAAGTGCACTCACAAGAGTAGGTAAAAGATAAGCAGTTGTGAATGACAATAATCACCAGCCAGCCACATCAGGAATGAAGTCGACGTAGCAGCAATGTTCACTGGAGTTGCGTCACTGACGTCATTACGTTGCCCTGAGACAGGCGGCCCGTTTTGCTCTCAGCTGCAGTTTGCCTTGCCTGCATGATCCGCTAGCTGGGTTCCACCTATATCTGGACTTTTTTGGACGTTACCTCCTTGCCTGGCCTAAAGGTGGGACGCGGTCGGTTCCAGTGGACATTGCTGCAGGGTCGACTTCATTCCTGATGTGGCCGGCTGGTGATTATTATAATTCACAACTGCTTATCTTTCATCTACCCTTGTGAATACAATTGGGACTCTTTGTATATTTATTAAATTGTTCACACAGATTTATGCTATGGAGTGCGCGCGTTCTTCTCTTTCCTTATAGAACTCCTTTGAAAGCTGCCTGAAATCGCCTCCTCTTCTCTGAGCCATTGGAGCTTTATAAGAGGACATTGGTACTTTTCTATATTTCATTTGGCTGTTTATAGAGACAGAGCAATTGGATCCTAACCACATGTTTTTTTATTATTTATATTAGTTTACTCTACAGTATGTGTATTATATTTGTGTCACATTATATTATGCGTTTACACATTCTCATATATATATATATATACTCACAGTTTAGGTACTACTCATCGCGTGATAGTATGATGTGCAGTATTAATTACTTTGCTACCAGTACGACCAGACACATGCAATGTAACAAGCAAAGCAATATTTGATGTTTCTCTGGCCCTTCTGCCAGTGAGGGGTTAATATGTTATACGTAGGTTCTATGTAAGGTATAGTATGTTACTGTATGCAGCACACATGGATGGAATGAAAATTAACCAAAAGAAAAATTACCTTTTACTTCATATCAGTAAAAGAACGATACAAGTTATCAGAAGTCACAATAAAATGGTTAAGTACAAATCACACGTATGTTTATAGTACAGAGAACATGAAAAGGGGCTCAAACACCGCCCATCTGGAGTAGACTTGCTCTGGGCATAGCTCGTACTTACAGTGTTGAAGTTATTGAGGCTCCCAGCCTCGTCTGTCTCTTTGCTGGGACTGGAGAGGTCAGATTCTGCCTCCTTGGGGAAGCTGAGGCTGAACGGCTGGAAGGGATCGCTGAGCCTGAACGAGTCGGGGGAATCTCGTTTCCTGGAGTGGGGTCTCTGGCCTGAGCGGGATAATAAAAACGATGAAGTTAAACATTCCCTGAAACCTTACATTAGAACGTGTACTTGAATGCTCATTATATCTTACTTGTAACCGGGTAAGAAAGAGGGGAGAGAGGCGAGAGGGAGCCTTGTAAGGGAGATTTGTGGCACAGGACAGCTCAGGGTGGCTATGAAGTGTGTGTGTGTGTGTATGTGTATGTGTATGTGTATGTGTATATATATATATATATATATATATATATACATATACACACACACACAATGTACTTGTGCAAAGCTGTATATTTCACATTAATTGATAGAAAGAAATGGGCTCAAACTTTCTGCTATGGGTAAAATCCAGTGCCTGTCACAGGTGGGGCAGTTTTAGTGTGGGGTCTCCGTGCTCACATGTTGTACACACCTGGCGGGGGAGGGCAGGGCCTCGTGGGGGTTCCAGTTTTTGGGGGTAGTGCAGGAGGAGGGTCTTCGATCTGGGAAGGTTCATCTTCAAACATGTTCTTGCTGCTGAAAGTCTCCCTTTCTTTGCTTGATAAAGTGGCATCGAAAGGGTCTGCGCTGCTGCCCTGTGTCATAATAAAGGTAAAGGACAGAAAGACAACATTTTAAGTGTCCGATTCTACATGCGCCAAAGCAGCCGATTCTACATGCGCCAAAGCGTCCGATTCTACATGCGCCAAAGCAACCGATTCTACATGCGCCAAAGCAACCGATTCTACATGCACCAAAGCAACCGATTCTACATGCGCCAAAGTGTCCGATTCTACATGCGCCAAAGTGTCCGATTCTACATGCGCCAAAGTGTCCGATTCTACATGCGCCAAAGTGTCCGATTCTACATGCGCCAAAGCAGCCGATTCTACATGCGTCAAAGCAGCCGATTCTACATGCGCCAAAGCAGCCGATTCTACATGTGCCAAAGCATCCGATTCCACATGCGCCAAAGCAACCGATTTTACATGCACCAAAGCGTCCGATTCTACATGCGCCAAAGCAACCGATTCTACATGCGCCAAAGCAACCGATTCTACATGCGCCAAAGCAACCGATTCTACATGCGCCAAAGTGTCCGATTCTACATGCGCCAAAGTGGCTGATTGGTCAGTTTTTATGTCTATGAGAAATGTCGGGTGAAAACATGATCGTCCGCTTCTGCACATATAGAATCGGCCCCTATATATTAACATTTCAGCATTCTCCTTTCATCTCCTCCATTGGTCTTATTGTCCATGGTCAGAAAGCACCTAGGAAAAGTCATGTACAAACAGAACCACTGCCGTGTCCTGCACAGCACCACGTGAAAGCAGCCACTGCTTCAGCCACCTGCCTTACTCATACTCCTGCATGCTGAAAGTGGTCAGTGCAGCAATTTGTTTATGATTCAAGCAGGAAAAGATCCCCAAACAAATACGCAATGTAACACAATGCAACAGTGGTACAATGAGATAGTAGCCATCTGCTGCTCATTGTATTAGGGAATTAGACATTTAATCACTTCTTATTACCTTTGATAATGTGCTAAAGTCAGCAAACCCGGTTCCAAAGGACTCGTTCCCAAACAGGGAAGCAAACGGATCCTCTGACCCTAGAAACAGAGAATGAATATTGTTTGATGGAAGAAAACATTGTGTGGTTAAAGCATGGGTTAAAGCCCCTACTAGTGATGTACCGGGTACCCTGAAATTACCCGGTACCCAGCCATATTTAAAGTACCCGGAAATTACCCGGAACCGGCCCAGGGCGCTGGGACCCGAAGCCAGGTAATTTCCGTTCTGCTCTGCTCCCTCGGTCCTCCTCTTGGAGAATGGCAGGAGCAGAGCAGCAGAAGACTTACCTGCAGTTGGCGGCGGAGAGTGAGGAGGACCACGGCGACATCCTGGTGGCGGTGGGAGCAGTGGAAGACATCCTTCACAGCTGGTGGGAGCAGAGGAACATATGACCGGAGCAGGAGCGTTACTATTTGACAGCCGGGGAAGAGCTGTACCGGATGTCGGATGTCACACTCTTCCCCAGCTGTCCAATAGTAACGCTTCTGCTCCAGTGACATGTTACTCTGCTCCCACCGGCACCGGCTGTGAAGGATGTCTCCCGCTGCTCTCACCGGCACCAGGATGTCGCCGCGGTCCTCCTCACCCTCTGCCGCTGGCTGCAGGTAAGCCAAAACTACCCGGCCGGGTAATTTCCTCCCCCCCCCCTGGTACCCGGTACCGGTTACTCGGTCCTTTTTTGGACGCAGTACATCACTAGCCCCTACAGTATATAACAGTACACAGTGTTCTTATACACTTAACACCAACATTGCTCGGAGATGTGAGAGAGAAGAGCCAGAAGAGAGACTCACCATCTATAAACTCACCTGGTTCCCTTGTCGCTGTGATAGTTGTGCCACCCGGAGCAAAAGGGTCATTGGTTTTCATTGCCTCGCCCTAAAAGAAAGCCACCAATAATATAAATATGTGCATATGTACACAAACACACAAATACATATATAATAACCCTCCTTGCCCGGCTGCTAAGGAGTTTACATCAAGTGTCTATTTGCATGACTTTGCTCAGTCTCCCGCATACCCTTCAGGGTGCTGGATTTGTGCAGGCAGGGTGTAGATCAGGCATGACTAGTAGGTATGACTGAGCCACTAATTGAGCCAGCTGTGCTTAAGTAGGGATATCCTGAAAACCTGGCCTGTTTGCGGCCCACGAGGACTGGAGTTGTGCAGGCCTGCTGTAGATGAAGCAATGATGGGTGCCAAGAACTTGTATAGTACAAACAGCAATCTTTATTTGAATATCAGGTGTCTGGTCTGTTCACATGTATTCGACTATTACCATGGACCTGTCCATTCTTGCGGTAACGTCCATGCTGACTCATCCCAGTCTGGCCCCTTGTGGGCTCCGACTTGCACCCATCCCTCGGGGGATCCTTATCCCCAGCTCCTTGCTCTGACTGCCACTTCCGAGCACTCTGGGTCTGGTTAAGCTACGGACTGGCTGCATGGGCCAATCCTACTATGGTTTCTGTTCCCCATCTTCGGACCTCTGTAGGACATAGGCTTCCTCGTGCATATACTGTACGCACAGTGTTTCTAGGTTTCGTCTTTCATGGGCGCTATCTTAGTGGGGTAGTTTTCCTGACTGTAAAACAAGAACCAGGGACAGGTCACATATAACTCTCTTACCTATACACAAACGAATACAGGCATACCCCGCATTAACTTACGCAATGGGTCTAGATGTATGTAAAGCGCTACCTTTTTTCACTACGGTAGAGGTAGGGAGCTGGTATTGCTGTTCAGGACGTTCCTGTGTCCTACTCACAGGGGCATGCGTGAGCTGCCGTTTTCCAATTGGGCGACGGAAATCAGCACGTCACACAACTACGGCGGTCTGTAGGGCTGAATAAGTGTCCGTACTTGCGAAGCGAGCGTACGGACCCAGGGGAATGGTGCTGTTGTAAATATAAGAAAAAATACACACAAAGCGCACCGAGGATTAATGTAAACCCAATAATGGGCTGGATGTATAACCATAAAATAGAGCCTCCAATGAGGAATGGATAATTAAAATGTTTTATTTATAATAAGCAGTCTTAAAGACCACACACATATAAAATGCACACAAAACAAACGGTTCAAATTCCGTTCTAGTGCTGCTAAATACACACACTATTAATAAAGGACACACATATATGACAAATATACAGACCCACTGGTCACAGAAACTACCCAAAAAGAAGCGATACTCCACATATAGAAATCAGAATACCCAAAGCTGGGCAGGAGGCTGCAAAGGGGAGACTTCGTTGGGAAAACGTTGTTGCGAAACGTATAGTGGTCATGAGAGGTCACTCTAACGCCCTTGCTGATTGGCTGAGGCAGTGAACCAGGAAGTGCGGGCTGTGTTATCTCCGCCGCTGGTGCTGTCCGGACAGTTTAGCGTCAGCGAGCGGCTCCAGCTCGCGCTTCTGTGGCGAGTGCCCGTCTCCCCTTTGCAGCCTCCTGCCCAGCTTTGGGTATTCTGATTTCTATATGTGGCGTATCGCTGGTTTTTGGGTAGTTTCTGTTACCAGTGGGTCTGTATATTTGTCATCTATGTGTCATTTATTTATAGTGTGTGTGTATTTAGCAGCACTAGAACGGAATTTGAACCGTTTGTTTTGTGTGCATTTTATATGTGTGTAGTCTTCTAGATTTCTTCTTATAAATAAAACATTTTAATTATCCATTCCTCCTTGGAGGCGCTATTTTTTGGTTATACATCCAGTCCATTATTGGGTTTACATGAATCCTCGGTGCGCTTTGTGTGTATTTTTACCTTGTCTTTTGGGGTCTCCTGTTGGGAGTCCCCTTCTTAGGAGCATTTTGGGGAGGTGCTCCACACACACAGCAGCAAGGGGTGATTGACTTCAATAGAAGATTTTGGACAGCTCGAGCGCGGAAAGCAGACTGTATAGGCTATTGTAAATATGTCCGTACTCACGAGTGTCCGTAAAGTGAAGGTCCGTATTGCGGGGTATGCCTGTATAAGTGAAGGTCCGTATAGCGGGGTATACCTGTATACATTTCTACAGTGAGGCTCCTCCACTCCTGCCTCCCAGGAACCCGACTTGCAGAACATTCTCCCAAGCATATATATGCCCCATCGGTGACGTTCTATTACTAGGCAGAAAGTGGGCATGGCCTAGCTTCTGCCAAGTCACCCAGTACCCGGTGGGAGGAGAGGTCTACGTCTTTGACCCCGTATGGCTCTTAACCTCTCACACTAACTTCTCAAAAGGCGGACTACACATACATATGTACACACACACACACACACACACACACAATAGTACGCAGATAGGCGATAAATGCTCACAGAGGTGAAGTTGCTGTCCAACACTGTGGTACTGAAGGGGTCAGCGCTGGAAACCACGAAAGGATCAGCTGACGACGGCTTGAAAAATACATCCGAGGCAAACGGATCGGAATCTTTGAACGGGTCCCCGTCGAACGGATCTGCGTGGAGAGTGAATATAAGGCTCTGGGACCCGGGCAACCCCTTCTTCAATAGGGCTTATTTCAGTAAACGTTGCGCTGATCGAGGCAGAAATCGCACAGAGACTCTCACCGAAGTTAATGCGCCCCAATCGGCACTATCACACAGTGCGTGAGAGAGTGATTGAGTGGGGGCAAAATGTGAAATACACCCGAGTAGCTCCAAAGTTTTCTATGTGACTAGAAGATGTTGCATATACACAATACAAAAATCACAAACCTATTTTTCCAAATGGATCATCTTTAAAAGGATCACCTGTGCCGAAAGAAGAGAGGGCAATTAAAATCACTCAAGGTAAAAGGCAGGGGGGGGGTAAGAGGCAGGGGGGTGGGGGGAAGGACTCAGGGAATCTTTTCACAAGATAATCTAGACACTGCGGTCAGTAAGTACACGACACACATAGTTAACCTAGTATGATTCACCTTCTCTTGCTCTAGCAACACATTTCCCCATAATGCATTGCAGGTACATCTGGCAGAGGAGTTAACTAAATATATCCAGTGACCACATGGTAACAGACAGATTTGGTTGACAGATGTATAAAATCGTGTTCTATATAGATATAGTGTGTCACTGTGGCCGTGTGTCACTTCTCACACTGTGCGTCAGTCACTGACATAGAGGAAAGAACTTACTGCCAACGAAGGGGTCACTCTGGAAGAAATCCAGCCCAGACTCAGGGATGGGAGGATGGGGTGACACGCTGTCTTTTACCCCAAAAGGATCCACCTGGAAAGTGACACACACATGCTTTATACTCTTGGAGGTCACAGCTCATCTCACCAGTGTCCATTCTCAACCTCAACCTCTTAAATCTAATTAGCATCAAACGACAGAACACACACACACACACACACACAGAGACACCCACACACCCACACCCACACACCCACATACTGTACAATAGGAATATGCATACAGAGAGATACATAGTATTAAAACAAACATACTTTTTCAGTAACGGGTACATTAAGATTTTCATCTTTCTCTTCTACATCACCCCCAGAGGTTTGAGCGATTTCTGGACTGCTTCTGATCTATAAAAACACAACAAAAAAAGGCTTTTACCCTGCTGCAGACAGAGGGCCCAGCAATACATTGTGCGGTGTCAGTTTGTAGCCGCACTGTATCAGCTCTTTTCCTGCCCACAAATCTGAGAAAATCTTTATTCCTCTGACAGTTTCCCACTGCAGAAGACACAAACTGCAAAAGGTTGACATTTTTTCATCTAATTAAAACCCACTCTCTGCTCCACAGATCTGGCACTTTTTCCACCATGCTGCATCAAGGTCTGTGTGGGTGGAACACACAGCCTGTCCAAGGCAACATAATACAGGTTCATTCCTGTTTCTCACAGTCCCTCCACGCCGGTACAACTGTTCAACAAAATCGGGCTCCATCAGCCCCTACAAGGCTTCCTGCTCTGCTACTCACAGCAGTTATCCGTCTAACCGAGCAACGAAAGAATAAAGAAAACAGCATAACAACAAGCAAAAAATTGCACTAGGGAAGGAAAGATGTACTGGCATGGAGGGACTAGGAGAAATGTAATATTTCCCCTTTTCTCTCTATGTCCTCCTATGCCAGTAAGATTGGGCACATACTAGAGCAGTTCCCTACACACGGTGGGAGAAAAAAAGAAAGATAAACAGAAAAAACACCTCAGAGCAGACAAGTCTGACCAAAGCACATAGCAAGTGGCCAATGGTGCCAGCCCTACACCAGCGTGGCCTGATTGCATACCCGTGGCACTTATACTGCGGATGGGAGTAGCATCAAGCGACAGGTAAGCAGGAGGGCAAAGCTTGCAACTGAATGCCATAATGCAGGGGGCATCATTTTAGCACAATGGTTGGGTAAGCTCACACCTGTTTCCATCCCACTTAGCAAAGAAATCTATTGTGGCATTAGGGGACCTTGGGCAAACTTTTTGCCTGGCAATAGGAAAGCTGGAAGGAGCCTTGTACCAGCAAAAAAATAATAAATAAATCAAAAAATCAATCCTGTGAGGAGTGAACCTACCCCCTGTCCAATAGGACAAACATATCTGCTTTGAGGAGGCAAGCGGGGAGCATTGTACTGGCTGAACCTGATTTGTTTAAAGTATTGTCCTATCCCCATTCGTTTGTACTGGCATGGAGGGACGTAGAGAGACATATACACATATATACACCAGAGTAGCAGTAAAGTGAGTGCTCAGTCATGTAACACTTCACTACAGGTTAGCGTCACAGGACCCTGAGGTTACATGAAGGTTAAACATCATACAATGATCAATCTGTGTGTAAGATAAGAGTGGAACTTTTAGGCAGACACGGAGCAGAACTACTCACCGGGGAGCTGTACGTCCTGTGCTCTGGCTGGCCTGGGCTCTCTGACCCCGTAATCTCCCTGCGCTGTGGCGGACCTGGACTCCCTGAGCCCATATCCTCCCTGTGCTCTGGCTGGCCTAGGCTCTCTGACCCCGTAGTCTCTGTGAACTCTGGCTGGCCTGGGCTCTCGGACCCCGTAGTCTCGTTCAGGTTAGCAGGCTCACTGCTGCTGTTGCTCAGGCTGCAGTAATCTGCAGTTCCATTAACGAGCGTTGGCTGGACGTGATTGCACCAGCTCAGCTGATCACCGATGTGATTTTCTGTAGCCTTCAGTTCTTGTAGCTTCATTTGGACCTAAGTTGACACCGAAATAATGAAATATTGAGCCCATGACAATCTCCAACTATATCATCTGCAAGTATCAAGCTGATCATTTATACATGTTTTTTTTTTTAATGTACAACCATCTAGGGGGCTTCAGATGCATGGACCCAGGACACTCCCTGTTCTAGAGGCCATTTACACGTGTGCTTGTAGTAAGCAGGGGTGCTTCTGATCGCTGATAGCGGTGACATTATGGCACACATTGCTTGGAATGCGCACGTCTCCCATAGTGTGCATCACGTCCCTACAGATCAGATGTGGGTGGTATTCATGGGGGACAAGTCTCATATATCATGTCCTGCTAACAGTTCCACGCGTTTTAACACGCTGATCTCCCCAAGGTCTCTCGTTGTAGGTCAGGAGGCACAAACTCTGCATTGTTTTAGTTATTCACAGTTTTACGAATCATGTGTCAAGCGTTCCTCATTTTCCAGCTCTGTGCTCGTCCTTGAGCTTAGCATTCGTGTCTAAACCAACTCTCCAAATTCAGGCGGTGACTTTAATGGGAGAACTCTCCCCTGCATTCTACTCTGCAGACTCTCCTGACCCAAAGGACTTGGGGTTGGATTTAGTATACGGCCCTTAGCCTCAATGCAGAGAAGTGCTAACGCTTTGTAGTGGTATTTCTCAGTGATGTCTTATTTTAACACACACACACACACAACATTTATAGCCTATTGTGACTGTGTCTGGCACTTGATTGCTTTTAATAATGTCACATTTCATTAGGAGCAGAAAGACTCACAAACTGCCATATACATAAGAAGTCACGTAAGGCGAGAGCCAGCAGCTGTTCAGAGCCATCAATGTCTGGATGTGGGGGACGGGCACACCAGAGAGACTCAGGGGGAATGTAACGTGCAGGCTTTAACCCCTTCCCTGCAGTAAGGCTGCCAACACATTGTAAAGCAAAGCGATGCGTCTGTAGCAGTGAAGGAGTTAAACCAATAGGCCGGGATGGAGAGTAGGATTCCCATGAAATGGCCAGAGCAGGGCTAATAACATGTTAACACATGCTAAGGTTGCGATGGTTGCAGTGTGTGTTAGGAAATTCCTTACAGAGTGAATCTCATGCTGAGAGTCCTGCAGCTCCTGCTCCAAAGGCCCCAGCCGTCCCTTCCCCGTCTGCAAACTCTCCTCCAGCTGCGAGGTCTCCTCCTGCAGTCGGCTCAACTCCTCCTTCGCCTGGTTCAGCTTATCCTCGTAAGTGTAGATCTCCGTCTCCTGGCTGGTGATCTCGGCTTTCATAGAAGAGATCTGTGCCCGAACCAGAGAGATGCAGGTCACGGACACATACAAGCAACAATGCAGGGATCACAGCCTTTTATAGCTAAGCTGATATCATCTCTCTGGAAATCAACCGTGTTTCTAGAACTAAAGCTTTCAAGTAAAGCAGGTATTAAGGCAATGCTCTCACTAGCACAGGTGGCCCAATCATTTTGACAGAATCAAGTAGGGGTATCCTTACAACCTGCACTTACTGGTCCCTGAGGACTGGAGCTGGGAACCTCTGGTATATGGAGTTCTGTGGACAATACGGTGTATAACATGTGGCATGCTCATGCTAGTTTCCAGTTACACAGATGCTATGCAGCCCCCCTTTAATTTTTGTTTTCAATGCCGACCATGGGATTGACACATGAACCCCCAATGCGGGTACAAAGTGTGCAATACCATGCAGATAGGACAAAGGAAACAAAAGCGACACAAAACAGTGGGGTGGTATAGTTTGATGTGATAACTAGTGCTTTTTAATGACGGAATACTTTTCAGAGGAAGATGAGAGCAAGAGGTACCCATCAGGGGAAACGTGCAGGAATTCCGGAGCCCAGGAAGCAGCTTCCCAACAGAAGCAGTAAAGGAATTCAAAGCTGTGTTTGGCTACACACGAGGCCATCCTAAATACGGGAATAAGTCAACGGACAAATGTGGTTTGAGGCTTCACCACATGTACGTGTGCACCAGGGGTGGTCAACTCCAGTCTTAAAAGGCCGCCAATAGGTCAGGTTTTTAGGATATCCCGGCTTCAGCACAGGGGGCTCAATCAATGGCTCAGTCGACGACTGAGCCATTGATTGAGCCCCCTGTGCTGAAGCCGGGATATCCTGAAAACCTGACCTGTTGGCAGCCCTTGAGGACTGGAGTTGGCCACCTCTGGTGTATGAGCACTAAATGGCCCAAGAGGTCCTGATCTGCTGCCAATGTTTAAGTTTCAATGCATACCCCCAGATGTCTGCCAACCCGTACCCGCTCAGCCTCCTCTGTGCACTTCAGCCGGAGCTCCTCCAGTTGACCCTCCAGTATGGCTTTCTGCTCATCCAACCCGGACAGGATTTCCTGTACCTCCTGCCTCTGAGCCTGCAGCACCTGCAAGTTACTGCTCTCGCGCTCCACTTCATCCTGAAGGTCCTACACAAAAGAAAAAAGGCAATCCGAGCTTCACATCCCCCAACACTCCCTAAAATATATACCGTCCACAAACTCAAGGAGGGCGATGAACGGAGCTGAAGAACCCAGAGCCGTATTGTAGAAAACACAATCGCTCTCACATCCATTGGGAATTTTTACTGCACCAACACGCGAGGGCTCTTCAAAGGGGCAATTAGCCCAACGAGACCAGATAAACTCTCCCTCAACAGATGTATCACAATCAGTGACGCAATCCATATGAACAGGAAGTATGAGCTCAGTGGCATGTGTAAGTATGTGGAAATATGTTACAAAACAGGATTGAAGGCCCATTCCCTCTTAAAATGAAAATAAAAGTATATTATTGTTGCGCTCACTGTAACGGTATAGAGCAACATTTGTATTCTTTGTTAAACCATGGTTACGGAGCAGGCACTGGCTGTGAAAGTATATATCCCACTTCAGATGTGAATCCGTTATCTCAATCATATCTGGAATACCAACCCTTCCCATTCATTTGCATTCAAGCTGCCAGCATCGACCTAGTTCCACGTGTAGCCAGGTCCCCTCCGGTCCTCCGTTCCCCCCCCCCCTTACCTCCGCTGCCATGGGGGGTGTTGCGGGGAGGCAACGGGCTCGCCGGCGGCTCCCTCCGCAGGGCGCCGCCATGTTCTAGGTGCTTGCGCATGCGCAGAAGGGTTGCGGTGGCCATTACAGGGATTAAGAAAGGGCAGGAGAGGCGCTCCGTAGTTCAGACTCCCCACAGTTGCGCATGCACAGATAGAGCTAGCAGCGGATATTACAAAGTCACGCATGCGCGGTAGAGATAAGAGGTCCACAAGGAACAACAGCACCCAGCTGCCCCTGGGGCTGCTAACCACCTGACACCAGGGAGCCAATGGGGTTACAGGATTCACTGAGAGGAGAGATTCATTTTGGTGCGCTCAGGACAGGAAAGGGAGTTGGAGCTGGGTCAAGGTTAGGGGAGGTTGTGTGTGCAGGAGTCAGGGACCCACTGCACTAGGCCAGGTAAACCCCCAGGCCCCAGCTAGGGACTGTCAGTACATTAGCTTGTGGCTGCTTTAGGGACAGGCCCTAGGATAGGGAACCTGCCCCATTAGTATTGAGTAGAGAGAGGTCTCGGACCAGGCCTAATCTAGCAGAGAGAGAGGGAGACTGTCTTCAGGGCGAGACTACTCTTTATGGATAACAGCCCCCGCGGAGTTCAGGACGTCGCACAGGAGATCGTGGATCGGCGGATCCTTTGTGAAGATATCTGTGGGCCCGGGTGCTGGAGCACCCGGCAGGTATCGTTATAACGTACACCAACAGAGTACATATATATTGTGGGCAGCGCTGTCTCACACACCATGGGGGTTGGGTGTGGGACTTTGAGGTGCAGGGACACGGTGTGGGGTTACGCCTTGCATGGTGCGTGGGCAGTTGTACTCTTACTCTTAGTCATTATAAAGAATAGAGTGTTAAGAGTTATCTGTTATCTATGTTACAGTAAAAGGCCTTTATATTTTACACTGTGTGGGTGTGATTTATGTGTTGGGTCCTGTGAGGGGCTACTCCCCACAACGTTGGGATCCCTCACAGGTGGAGGCGCTGCACCGGATTGTAAGTACATCACTCCAGGCTCTCCGTGGCGGAGGCTCAGGCCACTGTGAGCCAACAGGTAAAGGTAGCACCAGTAGCATATTTACAGCCTACCCCCAGATCTCACTTAGGATGGGGAAAACAGGGCTACACACGTCCTCATTGTTATATTCGTATTATTATTGTCACACTACAGAACATGGTTTAAAGAATACCATTCCGCTGACAAGCCAAGTTTCCAAGCATGTCTCAGAAGGGCAATACTAAAGCAATAGGCCTACAAGGCCAGTTACTGAGCCATCTGCCGTGTGGATACATTCCAGCAGAAATGAAGAAGCATCCAAGAGTGTGACCCCCTCCCTCAGACGCTGAGATCTTTATAAGGGCTCAGTTTTAATGTTTTTTTTCCCTAAACAGGAAGAATAATACTATTGTGTGGAGAGCTTACCCTTGAGTTGCCCTACACCAGCAATGTTAGTAGGGTACACACAGAAACAAAACATATATATGCTGGGAGCCATTATATAGATTTATTGGTTAAAACATATATATGTTTAACAGTTAATATTGGAGGGAAAAAAACACTCCGGCACCAAAGAGGTTAATATTTTTACAGCAGGGGTGGGCAACTACAGTCTTCCCGGGCCACCAACAGGTTAGGTTTTCAGGATATCCCTGACTGGGCCACCTGTGCTGAAGCAGGTATATCCGGAAAACCTGACCTGTTGGTGGCCCTTGAGGACTGGAGGTGCCCACCCCTGCATCACAGCCAGAGACCTGCAACACACTGCACAGGTCACTCTGGGAGCAGAAGGGTTAAAGCCACCTACAGCCAGATGCATCTTACCCACTGCTTATTATATACACATGAAATTGTGCCGGGGGGAATAAATATTCATGAAGCACGGTTTGGCTTCACTGCATACTGTATGTAATTGTGTCTTGCTTCTGTGACAGCTGTCCTGGGGAGATATATGAGCAGTACGGTGGGATCGGCCCTTTTGTCTGGATTATTATTATTATCACCACAGCAGGACAACCGGGAGAAAGGCAATGAGCTAAATCGGGAAAACAACGACAAGGTTTCCACGCGCACATGGATACAACCATCCCTGGGCTCAAGAGCTTCCAATTCAATATGTACCATATTTGCGGTTGGGTTTTATTACATGATGGATCTCCGCGGCGCCTTGGAACCGCCACTGGCACCAATTGGTGAAAGGTTAAATGGTCCCATGGGCAGATCAGTTCTCTCTCTCCAGGGAAAGGTGTTCTCTTTCTATGTAGTAAACACTATTAAACCCTCAAAGGCACCCCCCACCCCCCATTGTAGGTGATCAGCTGGGAGAAGCACATACGTCAGGATGTATTTAATGAACCACCAACAACATTCCTATCCACCGCAGGACAGACTTTAAAACGAAGAGAAACATGGCACATTGTCACAGCGTCTCTCGCTCTGTATGGTTTACACCTAGACAGATCTCCCCCCCCCCCGCCCCGTTACATGAAAAAAGGTTACGGTCTGTGTCCAGCTTACCTGTACCTCACTCGTTCTCTGTTTCACAGCTTCCTCTTTCTCGCTCAGTTCTTGTTCCACGCTCGTCTTGTCCCTGGAAGACCAGCAAACCATACAAGAATATTTGAGGACGTCGGTCACAGCCGGAATGCTGATCCAGCCGCCTACCCCCGATTCCCCCTTCAAATACATCGAGGACAACCCCCCCCCCCCCCCAACACTACAACCGGGAGGAAAGCCGAAAAAGGGTGCAGGCCCAGGACGTATTAAAACCAACACCGCATCCCAGGAGAGTGGTCCAGGGGAAATGCGAAAAAGCAGGAGGAGGAGAGGGGAAAAAAAATCAATGAAACAATCTCCCTGGCGTGAGCTCACTGTTGCTAAGGAGCAATTGGCTAATGAAAATGGCTGGGAATTCAGAGGGGAGGCGCGGCTTCGTCAGCAGTATTAACCCTGCAAAGCCTGGGGCCTGGAGGGAGGACATGGCACTGTCAGCACAGATTGTATAGTTACAGCCGGTAACCTGCAGATTGGAAATCTTTCCCTTCCCGCAGGCAAAAACCTGATATTTAGGAAACAGCAGCCATTTATATTGATTCAAAGAAGCAATCCAAGCAATATCCTACAAGTGTGTTTTTGTAAAATAAATCTGATCTGTAGTATTAGATAATACTTAATGCCATTTTTTTTATGAGTTTTAATATACTGAGCATCCATTGATTTCTATAGCAGGCATTGGCCCACCTCCCCAGCAGTGCAAGATCTTTGTAACACTTTCCTGTTTGTGATCATTTGCTGCCAATATTCCCAGCAGTTTGAGCTGCAAACTGTAACAATAGATAATGTTACCTGAGTAATATAAGAATACATTGTAGCTGCTGAGTTACACTGACTGAAGTATTGACTTGAAACTGAAAGGCAGCCACTTAGTGAACCCTAGGAAGCTGGATCTTTGCTGATCGATCACGGGAGAACGGATCAAAGTCGTTTGTGCAGCTGATAACAATATATTACATCTAGAATTTGGTGAGCCAGCCAGACTGTTTTGATTTCTGCAGCTACTCAGCTCAGCTTGGTTTTATCCTCTCCTCCCTGACCCTGCAGAGATCTGTGTGTCTAGCACAGCCCAATCTTGAATGAATGAATTGCATTTTCACCTAACTATGCAGCACTCTCTTACTGAAGCGCTTGGAAGGTGAGACTGAAGTTAAGGATTTGCACACAATTGCAAAACCTTAAGGATAAAGCACTCCAGACTTGTTGGGGGTGTAGGGGGGAGGAGGTGAGGGGGGAGGGGGAGAGAACTTTATTGAAGTCAACGTTTCGGTGCTATAACCACACCTTCGTCAGGACAACCCCCCTCTTCAACAGGTCTCGGGTGCTTTATCTAAAAGGTTTTACAATTGGGTGAGCAGCCAGCACCTCTACAAAAACAGAGCCGTGGGGCATTTACTGTGAGAAAGGTGTGCGAGGCTTGCACCAAATGTATCTTCCAGGATTTGCACACAGACACTCAGACTTGGCACTATATTATATGACTTGCATATTCCCTGGTGGGTTTTAAACAGGAGTTTAGCATTTAAAGTGAAAACCCTTACTGTATGCTGCCAATTTCCGCATACATCTTGCTTTTAATAATTCAAACAGGAGGGTTCTTGCTCCCATGATAACGACACGTTTAGATGGTGCTCTTAAAGCCCCTTGTACATGAAACCAACAGTATCTACAGGACGAAGGGGTCCCCAGAGCTATAAATCGTGCGGTTCAGCTGCAGAGAAAACCCTCCCGTAAAAATTCTGTAACAAATGGGCAGGACTGCAGCTTAAAGAAAAGACGTCTTTTTGAGAGGCAAAGTTGAAAAAATACATTCTGCGCGAGAAGCACGTAAAATCTATCTTTATAACAGAACAACAAGCAATACTGATTCAGAGCTATCCAAAAAGTACTTTATATGGTCAGAAAAATGCAATTATTGCCACATGCATATACTGTATATTTGCAGCCATTTTAATAACACCAAGTGTTATTTTTTTAGTGCAAAATATACGTGTATCTAACCTTTATTGTTGATCGCGTGATTTCTATGTTTAATAGAAGTAACATTCTGTCGCTGCATGACATATTTCTATAGCAATTAGATCATTGCTCTGTGGCAGGACCCTCCAGAACCATTATCGTGTTAACCAGTTCAGAGCTAGTAGTCTAGAACGATATCCTATCCGGCGCTGGAAGAGCTCGCTGTGCATTGAACGGGTTAAACACCGTCACAGCCAAATGTGAAAAACAAAACACCGATATTCACTGAAAGCATATGCATCGTTATAATAAAAAGGACATTGATTGTAAAGAGCGGACAAGCAGTTGTGGGACCTTCTATGCAGGAAGAGAACTAATGTCTTACCCTCCAAGGTTAGCCTAAATTCTGAGCAGCGACCCCCAAGACAAAATTGGTAATTTTCAAACTAGAGAGCTGGAGATTGTACCTCTGCAGACCATCTGTCCTCTTCCGGTGACCTTGGGCACGCTAACATCTCCCTAGCCTTTTACAGAGCACCAGTCTGATTGTAAGCTCCTTGGGCCACTGTTTCATGGTGGCTGTAAACTCGATTTACAGCACAATAACTACATGTAATAGCATATTACCGGCACAGTGACACCCCGGTCCAAAAAGCTCACAATCTATTTTTTATTTGGTAAGTGAGGCACAAGGACATAACGTGATATTCCCATGGGCTCTCAAAATGAGCGGAGGACATTGGTTTAACCCGTCTGCTGCCAAGAGGTCTGCAAAGCATTGCGGCCCCTCCCCCCCCCCCCCCCCGCTGGCAGTGATTGAGTTAACAACAAAGTCACTCCTTCCTATTCACCGATGATGCAGTGAGATATGCCCAAGCCTGGGACATCTGCCTAGAATCCTGCAGTATTCCTACAGACTCACCGGTCATTCTCGGAAGAGCGATGTCGCGGGGACTTTAAGCAATCTCTCACCATTCGCAACATCCCTGCCGATCATTATCCCTATTCCTTTGTGATCCCAAAGGCCGACGAGAAGCGCGAAAAAAGGCGCGTTAAAAAAAAGGAGAGAACACGGAGCTGGGTAAGGTGGGGAAGAAAGAACCGTGCGGATGTTGCTTTGTCTTTTTTTCTTCCTTGAAGGATCATAATCCCAGGGGGAGTTAGAAAAAATCCCAGAATATAAAACGACAAATACTTGCAAGCATCTGAAATTAAACGTCACGCGGGTAACGAGTGTTCATGTCCCAGTGTCCTGGAGCAGAATCACCTTTATGCAGGCGTCTGATATTTTCCTGCCATTAGTTTCAAACAGGCGACGCGGATGCAAAATGCAGAGGAGTGTGCACTGCTGTGACTGACTGCCTTACACCCAGGAGGCTGGGTGCAGAAATAGCAGTATACTGATAAACCAGAGCATGGACTGCAAGCAGCGTATGTATAATGAGCGTGTGCGCTGTCCCCGAGTGTGTGTACAGTGAGTGAGTTTGCGCGCTGTCCCCGAGTGTGTGTGTACAGTGAGTGCGCGCACCGTCGCCAGAGAGTGTGTGCGAGTCCCAGAGTGTGTGTGCTGTCCAAGAGTGTGTGTATAGGGAGTGCGTGTACAGCGAGGGTGTGTATATTGCATCTTGCAGAGCGGGATTGGTGTTTTCACACATCTGGAGCTGGAGGGGCCGGAGTACCCAGCTCTGCAATGCGCTGACGGCCCCTTTGGCACTGTACAGAGGTCATTTAAAGGAGGAATACCAAGTCTGTGCTGCTCGCTTTGGCAGCAAAGAAATCTAAAACCGCAGCTCACCAAGGCAGACAGCGCTGGGAATCAGAAGCCAGGCGAGGAGTAACAAAGGACGAGAGAATGGAGGGATTCAGATCCACTACACGCGGAATGATGGCAGAATTCACATGCTGTTATTCCAAGCACTGGAACATTCACCAGGGAAGAACACGGGGTGGGGTGTGAGGGCTGTGTGCTGTCAGACATCTCTATATGAATCACATATGCAGAAGAATTACTTCTATATGGCACATGTCTACAACTAAAATATATCACAGGGTGAGAAATAACTAGAGGTCTGTGCTCGGTTCTGGAGACCGTATCTCAGGACGTAAATATAGTGATTCAGACGGCTGGTGTGACGTGTCGCCATGGCAACGCAGTGTCAAATGACGCCACGGGCTCACGTGACGTCACATGACCCCGCAGCATCATTTGATGCTGAATACAAGGCGAGGGGGGCGCGAGCAGTGAGGGAGAGCAGGCACGGGGGCGCGGGACAAATGGTTTGCGCACCCCTGATTCTACAGCATAAAACTGCCCAGGGAAGACTGAAGGATCTTAATACGTACAGAATAAGGGAGATAAAAGAAGGGGGTGGGGGGTTATGCTGGAAACGTTCAAATATATCGAAGGTTTCCACAAAGTACAGGACAGGAGCATATTTCAGAAGAGAAGAGCTAGAACTAGGTCCTGCTCTGAAGCTGGAGGGTGGCAGCTAAGGGGACATGTGAGAAAGTACTTCTTCACAGAAAGGGTGGTGGATTCGTGGAATAGTCTCCCAGCAGAGGTGGTAGGGGCTAAGAACGTAGAAGAATTAAAAAAACCACAACAAAAAGCCACGTGGGATGGACACGAGACTAAATCCGAAATATTTTCACTAGTCCATGGGACAATAATTACATATATTCAGTGTAGGTACCTGCAAATTCGGTTATGCCTGGACGTTGGCTGCAGGCTTATACAGTAACGCTTTGGCCAAAGGGTTTAACTAAATAACCCTTATTTACAAGATCACAATTTTATCTTAGCCTAATTGGCAGGAGCGCGGCAAATCGTTCTTTTTGTAAATCCGAAATATAAAAGAAAGCCGGGAATCTTTACAAACAGATGGGAAAATGGCCGGCTGGGTGGGCCAAGTGGGTCTTATTTGACGACAAATCCAATGTTTCTATGCATTTGCTCTGTATCCATCGTGTGATAGCTACACCCAATACAAACAGCTGGAGGAAGCTTTCATCTACTCGACCGCGTTACCAAATTGTTCCCCAACTGTTTTATGCACACTGAGGCACTCTGCAACGCGCACCTTCTTTCTGCTTCTGAATAAAGACCATTTTCGAAAAGCTGTATGGTTTTTAGAGGGGTGGCAATGTTACCATGAGATATACAGTATATGACAAATGATGTTCTGCAGCTTGATCATTTATTAAAGCAAAATATCCATCAGGAACCGCTGCTTTTACATAGTTTTGTTGTATTTACTAAAAGGAGTGTCGCAGTTATATAGTGAACCCCATCGCCAGCTCCATGTCACCTTGGGTAAGTGGTCCACACCTCCTTGTTTGTCATGTGTGATAGACAATAAACATGTTTTCTATTTTTATACACCTGTCTCCCTGGGCAGTGCGCTCCTTTGTGCATTTATTTGCATATTTTTTGCTCTCGACCTTGGGTAAGTGACCTTGGAGATCCCTGTGCCTCGGACATTAAAGGTTGGATTGTAATATCTGCAACGCACGGACTGTCTCCATGACTTTATGTACTGTATCTCTTATATATTTTGGAAAGTTGTGTGTCTGTTCGCTGTGCATTGGGACACCTCTTCAGATATCATAACCACATTTTGCATGATGGTTCCTGAGATCAAGGAGCAGCTTTTTGTCTATGTTTGGATACAATCTGTTCTTAAATTCTATGAGTTATTACCATTTCTCAAGCAAGTAAGCCACTGGGGTTTGTGCCTATGTATCTGGCACGTGACACCATAATGAACATAGCCTGGTGGTGGATAAGGAGAGTCAGAGAACAATAACATTTACACAGAAAGCTGATGTAGAAATAAAAAGAGGAAGTCAGTTGGCCCATGGAGGAGAAATTAAGAATCCTGGAGAAGGAGAAAGACAGGTGGAAACAATTAGGCCAGTTCCCAATTGGCCGATGTGGCGCGCGCGCCACACACAATAGCACAGCCCTCTATGGTGCAGGGCCCGGGAGCTTTGTGTGTGTGGGCGCACAAAAGCTGTGACGCGTACGCTGGCAGGGAAGACAATAATTTGATGGGAAGGAGAGAGATGAGGGTGGGTGGAGAGAAGGGGGAAGTGTGGGTAAGAGGAGGGGGGGGGGATGAGGTTGGTTTCTTAGGCTAAGGTCCCGGTATCTCCGCTGCAACGCGCGCCTGCGAGATTGGCGGCGCGTGCAGCCGATTCCCTGGTCTGCAGCTCACTGCAGGAAGAGAGACCGGGGGGGCGTGGCAGGGGAGTGACGGGGGCGCGGCCATGACGTCACCCGGCAGGTTCGCCCTCATTGGCTGAACCGCCGGGGGGCGTGCCGTATCGCTCGACGCGAGTCCTGCTCTCAATTCTATTGAGAGCAGGAGCAGCTATCGCCCCAGCGCTGCGGCCCCCCCTCGCAGCGGGCCCGGCGCCATTGAGGGGGAGGGCTCTCGTGCGTGCAGCGTCGTAGGCAGCGGGGTCAAGGCCTTAGGCAGCGTCCACTCTGCCGGTGACCGCGCTCATGCTTGAGAGCGGTGACGTCACTAACTGGGCTGCCCTGCATATTTTTTTCCCAGCGTGAGCAGGGGGGAGGGGAGGGCCGTGGCCGAGCAGTGACTGGGGCTGATTGGTTGAGGTCATGTGACCCTTCAGCGCACCTGGAAGACAATTTCATCTGTCTCGCCAAGAGCCTAGCGCCGCATGAGCGTGGCCAGACACATTCACATTCATTGTTCTCAACGCGATAAGCGCCGAGCGCGGTCAGCGGCAGCGTGGATGCAGCCGTAGCATTCCCAAGCAACGCCGGTTCCGTTCAGCTAGTAACTAATATCATGATCAGCGTAATCTAAAATAAAACCCAAATCCCAAAGAAAGCCGGGCGCCCGGGCCTGGCTCAGTCTTACTAAACCGGCGACACTTTCGTTATCCTGATGTGACGCTTGTTCGGGGCAGAAAAAAAAGCTTTAGTGGAAGATGATGAACATTCAATTTATCTTCGACAAAAGAAGATACGTGAAGCTTTGAAAGTAGACTGTAAAGGCGCACGTGGAATGATTACCGAGACGCAGCAGAGCGTTTTTTTTGGGGGGGGGGAACTTTGACGCAATGTCACAACTTTTTTTTTTTTTTTTTTAAGCCATGAGGACGGCTGGCTGCAAATGTTATCCCCAAATCACAAGATTTATAGAAGAATTGAGCAGCTTGGGACACAAATCTCACAGACTTTTTCTCTCATCTAGAAACCAAACCGCCTGCGTGTTAGCCAGAGAAATACGCTGTCATGTCCACAGAGACGCTGCAACCAGGCAGCCTGAGTAATTACCGGGTAATGATGTCACTAACTATTCCTACAACTGAGCACCAAACATCCATTTAACCCCTTCACTGACACGGGTACACACATGGTTAACATTTCTCCTTCATAAATAGCCAGCAGCTGCTGTTAAACTGCAACCCACAATATACCCCTCACCTGTACCCCCTCTCCCATGCAGGGGGGAAGAGCGTCACGTGCAAGTATCTGGGGTAACCAAGGAGATGCTTCAATCAGCGCCAAGGGACGGGCCGTGTGCAAAAGTTAGCACACGGATGTTTCCCAACCTTGAAAGAGTTTGCAGCAGCAGGACAGGCTGCACTGCGGTACCCCCTACGGAGGTAAGTACCCCTCTGGAAGCAGGGGGTCCCCAGAGCTGAAATTAACACAGTTTAACCCCGGAGACTCCCGGCTTCCAACCGGTCATTACAAACACAAATAAAACACAATGCAGCCTGTTCTGCGGTTTTAAAGGGGCAGTTTGAGTTAGCGGTCAGAATTGTATTTATTTTATCAACTCAATCTGTATAATCCTCTTTCTAAGAAAGATTCAATCAACACTAAAGTAGCGGTTTTACAGACATGAATATGTATTGCTCGTCGGGAACACCGAATTGAAGTATAGCAGCTACCTATGTATATCTGTTTGATGGCACCATAATTACTTTGTAAACAAAGGAACAAAGCCAAGCTAACAATTGTAATGACTGGCATAGTCTAATCCCCAAAATACATCAAATAAAGACTGTAAAACCCGCCAAAGAGCTTGTTTACCCCGGAAATGTTACAAGTTAAAAAAATATATATTTTGGAAATATTTACACTGGTCTGATTTTTATTATTATTAATTATTATTATGCTTTTCCACTTGACTTGCTAGACGTGTCACTGGCTTTCGGTCATGTGCGCCCCGGACCGGACTGCCCTCTCAGTGGGGAATAGAGAGACTCCACCATCTGATTCCCACTAAGCCAAATAGTACGTACTCACCTCTGTAATTCCACAATGTCATTGTGTAAAGTGTCCAGTTCTTTAATGGCAGAAAAATCAGCAACAGGGCTGGGGGCCAATGAGTCCTGGAAGAGAAGCGCAGAGAGGCGTCACGGAACAGGCTCTGGTTAACCCCGTAGCCACTGGATTGAGCCATCACTATCAATTTCAATCCAGTTGTGCAGTTTCAAAGTCGCAGTCCCACCTACCTGGTCCAATTTGGTTGTAGAATTGGCCTATTTGCTTCGTGATCTCAAACTTTATTGTGACAACCTCGTTTAACTTCTATTAGACAAAATGCGGGTTGACTTTTTTTTTTCCTGAAGCCTGACCTTTTTGGGGGGGAAAAAAAGCTTAACTCTGGTCCCGATCACTACAAATGTGGAATTCCTGCGGCATTCTTATCTCAGGAAGCTTTGAGCCCGTATTAAACGCTAACGGGAGCAGTGTGAATTGTATATTGTATGCCATTTGTTCCTCTGCTTTTCCCGGTGCTGTTTAAAGGCCAGCCTTTGAAACAGATTTTACATTTAGGAACAAATGTTGATCGCCGTGAGTGTTGAACTAACCATTCCTAATGACGCACTGGATCACTGACCCGTGTGATGACAATGCAATATATGCATCTATGAAAGCACAACAGACTCACCAAGTGACAGTAACAAGTCACATTAACAACAAAAAACACGTCAAATACAGCGAGACGTCACAAAACATTTGCAGAGGCCTCCATACAATGACTAACACAGCACAAAACATCACTACCCCAACGGTGGTTAAAGCAGCACTTCAAGTTTGTCAATGGGCGCGCTAACATCCTGTGGCAGTGAGCGGGTTAAGTGCCGAGGAGCGCGGGGTGACCCCATGAAAACACGGACAGTGTAACTGCACCGTTTGTAATAACGGTGTATTATACAGGCATACCCCGCATTAACGAACGCAATGGGACCGGAGCATGTATGTAAAGTGAAAATGTACTTAAAGTGAAGCACTACCTTTTCCCCACTTTTGATGCATGTACTGTACTGCAATCGTTATATACGTGCATAACTGATGTAAATAACGTATGTGTAACAGGCTCCATAGCCTCCCCGCTTGCGCACAGCTTCGGTACAGGTAGGGAGCCGGTATTGCTGTTCAGGACGTGCTGACAGGCGCTTGCATGTGCTGCTGTTTGCCTATTGAGCGAAATGTACTTACTCGCGAGTGTACTTAAAGTGAGTGTCCTTAAAGCGGGGTATGCCTGTATTGTGCTCATTTACATTACACTTCAGTTTGTGGAGCTGGAACTGGGTGGAGACTCATTACTACAAACGGAGTGCTTACCCGGTTTGCCCAATTCTAAGAGTATAACAACAAGCGGGCACTTATTTAATTGTTGATATGCTGCGTTAATACCAAGTTGAACACCCTGAAAAATGTACTCCCAGAGGGAACTGGCAGTGAATTGTGTTAAAGTTTTATTTGCTCGATAAAAAAAATCACGTTTACTCAGCACTAATCAATGAAACTATACAACCGCGTCAGCATTTTTACTCCATTCGCTATAAGTCGCTAATGAAAAGCAAGAAACACCGTATATCTTGTGACATGTTATTGTGGGGTTTTTTGCAGTCAGACTGTGAGAGAGAAATCCTTTGCAGGGTTAGGAAAGGTGTGTGGGTGCAAACACTATACTGTACGTGAGAGGAGGCGAGACGGGGCTCATAAAAATACATTTATCCCGCTATTTTCTGCACAGGATATTTAGATGAGCGCCCAATTACATCACTGCAAATCGTTACTTACAGGACAGTAATTACAGTGAACTATTGGCAGCAATTAGAGGTTTTGTTTTTAGTGACCTTTTAACGAGCCTTTTGGACTTTTCACAGTGACTTATAGCTATGAGGGGAGGCTGCTTTTATGATCACAGTACATTGGAAGTGTTAGGCAGAGTCCCCGCTGGCGCTGAGCGCGCTCATGCTTGGAGAGCACTCCAAGCATGAGCGCCGGGTGTCCTGCATGTACACGCGCCGCCCGCTCAGCGCTAGCGGGGACGCAGCCTTAGGTTGCTTATGGCTGCAAAATGGGGCTGAAAACACTGCCATCTCAGACTCATTTTTTGCAGCTGCAGCAGTTTCCAAAGAAGCCTGGAAAGTAGTTAAAACAACAACAAAAAAAAGATCAAGCACAAGACGTCATAGTAAAAAGTCTAACCTTGCGAAGGCAGAACCAGAGGTGAAAGCTAGGAAATATTAGAGCAGATTGAGGCAGAAGGAAAGAAATAGTCCAGCAAACTAGAATAGAGCAGAGACAAAGCAGAGAACCCAGGAGAATAGTTAGTAGACATAGTGCAGAACTAGCAATTCAAATATTCACCTGTTTGCTGCCAGCGCTGCTAGCAACACACACCCCTCCCAGCAGCAAGAGGGTTAAATACAAAAAGGAAGTGTATTCAATGTAACAGCTAATAGTGATACAGGGATTATTATTAGAATCAGGGCTGGGATCGGGCTCCTTTCTCTGCTGTTACGTGTACGCCTACCCTAGTTTATTAATGTATTTTGCTTTTCTTGTTCATCACACGCAGTCAGTGTTATACAAATAATAGACCGTGTTCATACTACAACAGGAGTGGCCAACTACAGTCCTGATGGGCCACCAACAGGTCAGGTTTTCAGGATATCCCTGCTGCAGCACAGGTGGTGCAGCCGAAGACTGAACCTCTGATTGAGCTACCTGTGCTGAAGCAGGGATATCCTGAAAGCATGACCTGTTGGTGGCCCTTGAGGACAGGCGTTGGCCACCCCTGCTCCACAACAAGGTTGGGATCTGCTGGGTCCTATTCTGAACACAATATGGGTTTATTGTACCATGCTGGGAAGGTGACCGCACATCCCAGGAAGAGTTGGCGTATTTTAACCCCTGTGAAGTTGTGATGTATTGTGCAGCTGTGCCTTACATTTCACACTGCCCACTAACAAAAGAAAAGTGAAATGGCGACATTTCCCCAAACGCCACATTTTAGGTATGACAGACGTTTGCTGCGCTTCCCGCTTACACATTGTATAAAAAGCAATGGCCAGCTCCAGTCCTCAAGGGCCACCAACAGGTCAGGTTTTCAAAATATCCCAGCTTCAGCACAGGTGGCTCAATCAGTGGCGCAGTCAAAGACTGCACCGCCTGTGCTGAACCAGGGATATCCTGTAAACCTGTCCTGTTGGTGGCCCCCTCTGGTATAGAACATAAAACTACCTTCTCCAGGACCGTTTCTTTGCAAAGCGCAGTTGGCCCCTCTGGCAGACAAAGGGTTAAAAAAAAAACCCGCACACAGCAGTATCATAAAAAACGTTTAACGCTAAATAAACATATATATTATTACTTAAAGACGCAGTCCTCCACGTCTCCAGTTTAAACAAATAAAAGAGACAATTTAAACAAGAAGGTCCCGTACTTTTCTCCCCTCCGGGGGCCTCCGGTTCCAGAGAAATGTACCTGTGAATTTACTGCTTATTTTTTTTCCTATTGGGAGATAAACATGGCTGCCGGGTCGCCCTCACTCCAGCGAGCCAATAAGAAGCTGCAATGTCATTGCGGCTTCCTACTGGATAACCCCAGCACTCATCTTGATTTTTTATTCCAAATCCCCTGGAAATACACAGGAATCTTGGGGACTGTGGGGTCCCTACAGCTGAGAAAAGTAAATACAGATCTGGGCGACCCCCGCCCCATCCTACTATCAGAGGATTTTAAAAAAGGGAAAAAAAAATTTGGGGGGGGGGGGAGAGCTGAGGCTTTAATCCTGGATTTCTGTGGCTTGTGTGTTAAAGATTGTGTCTAAATAGGCAATGTCATTACCCTCATGCTCGGATACGCTGCCTCATGCCTGCTACTAGCAGCCTTCCTATAAGATATTCTCTGCACTATCCCATGCCATGATAGACACACTAATAATATAATCAGGCCACGGATCCGGTGTTACAATATGTGTGCTGCATGCACGTCTAGAACCCAGGCTCTGCTGTACAAGCGCTTAGAAGCCAGGCATAAGATTAAAGGGATCCAGGGTAAAGTGGATAAGACACACAGCGTGACCCACTATGAGCGCTCATTTGCATGTCATTACCCACAATCCTTGGCTGCAGTGAAAGCGCTGTACGCTGTGTAATTATGGGATCTGTCTGAGACGTGCGACTGTGCTCGGAAGTGCACATTATCAGAATATTATGTTGCAATTATTGAAGGTTCTTTTGGCAGTAAAGAGGTTAAGAACGCCAGCCACACAAAACGAAATTAAGGACAGCAAGGGTGAAAAACTATATTGTATACACACACATATATATATCTATCAAATGGAAACATTACTGTATGCTCATTTGCATGTCTCAGACAGGTCTCCAACCCTGTCTTTCACCATTATCGCCCAGCACACAGCACTTCCACTGCAGCAAGGGATTCTGGGAAATGACATACAAATGAGCACACACACAATATATATATATATATATATATATATATATATATATATACATATATTTATACATAAACACAAAATACACAAAATATATATACACACACACACATACACAGACATACAGGCCTGTTCCTGACCTTGGCTACAGCAGCTCTCTCAGATGGAGGAATCATTTCTGGGGTCAGGACATGTGGGGGGTCGATGCCCTTTGCCAGCTTTTGATTGATGAAATGGAAGGCCAGCGCAAACTGCTCCTTGGAGACCTTCCCGCAGTCTTTTGTGTCACACAAAGCCCTGCAGACACACCAACAAAAAGGTCACGTTCAAGCACGGATCCAACAGAGAAACCTGGAAACAAGGCTACTGGGCGGGAACTTGCGGTTATTAGATGGATCTCAAACTTTAAAACAAACATTACAACTATTAGACAGAATGTTACATCTCCGAGCACGTCCGTGTTATTGCAAATATACAGCATGCCGATGCCTGTACTGAGGCTTCAATGTTAAAGCAGCAATCCCCGGCTGTTTTTTCCTCCCCAATCCCCCCGGGAAATCAGGGGTCCCCCGGAGCGGAACCCCACAACGTTTTAGCTCCAGGAACGCTGCGGTTCCCAAGATAATTCTAAGCGACGTTACGGGTTTTAAAGCAGCAGCCGGCGTGAGTCGCTGTTTTTATTTTGCATTGTTTATTTGAAAAAGTGATGTTCCGTTAAGGAGATGTACATTTTTTTTTTTTTTTTTTTTTTTACATATATTAAGTGTCTGGGAGGTTAAAATGAAGCTCTCCCCAGAGTCTAAAGTTTTCCATGGTAACCTCAGAAGCTAGAGATTAAAACAATAGGAAGTTCACCGACTGATATTTTGGTTTCTTTAAGTCCTCGATGGCAGCTAGACATCGATTGGTTAATGCCTCCTTCCAATCGAGTTAGAATGGCAGCAACCAACCAGTATAAAAAGGCCCAACCCCGGTCAGTTATCTTCTATCCAAGCTCTCTAAAAAGATGCATAAACATATGAGAAGGTAGAGAATAAGGGAGGGACGTGCGCTGCCATCGATGACTTCAAGAAACCGAAACATATCGGTTGGTAAATGTCCTATTTTCTTCTACGACCTCTATGGCAGCCAGGCACCGGTGGGCTGTCGCAGGGCAATTTTAAACCTGTTGGGAGGATGCATCCGTTTCAGCCGCCAGAACGTCTGCCTGAAGCCCTTTCCCCCAGAACTTGCATCGGTTGAAGCTTGACCGTCCAGGCCGTGTTTAGTGAACATGTGTAAAGATGACCACATTGTGCCTCTGCATCTCTCTCGAGCAGAAGCTTGAGTCTTTTTTGCCTGTAAAATAGCCACGGCCCTTGTAGAATTCCTTTTTTTCCCCCTTTCCTCAGGTGGGTTCGTTCCTGCTGATTTGTATGCCTGACAAACAGTCGCTCCGATCCAGCTGGATATGTATGTATGTCTTTATTTATATAGCGCCATTAATGTACATAGCGCTTTGCAGTAGTAATACACGTGACAATCATCTAAATAACAAATAATACAAATAACAGATCATGGGAATAAGTGCTTCAGACATAAAAATGACATTTAGGAAGAGGAGTCCCTGCTCCGAAGAGCTTAGAATCTAATTGGTACTGTAGGTAGGAACAACATACAGAGACAGTAGGAGGGCGTTCTGATAAGTGCGTCTGCAGGGGCCCAAGCTTTATGTATCATGTGTATAGTATTAGCCCAGGTGCTACTCATATGCTTCTTTAAGCAAGTGTGTCTTAAGGTGGGTCTTAAAGGTGGATAGAGAGGGTGCTAGTCGGGTATTGAGGGGAAGGGCATTCCAGAGATATGGGGCAGTCAGTGAGAAAGGTTTAAGGCGGGAGAGGGCTTTAGATACAAAGGGGTAGAGAGAAGACATCCTTGAGCAGAATGCAAGAGTCGGGATGGTGCATAGCGAGAAATTAGATCTGAGATGTAAGGAGGGGCAGAAGAGTGTAAAGCTTTAAAAGTGAGGAGGAGAATTGAGTGCGAGATGTGGGATTTGATAGGAAGCTAGGAGAGTGATTTGAGCAGGGGAGACTCTGAGACAGATTTAGGAAAGAGTAGAGCGATTCTGGCAGCTGCGTTTAGGATAGACTGTAGGGGAGACAGGTGAGAGGCAGGAAGGCCGGATAGCAGGAGGGTACACAGTAATCGAGACGGCAAAGAATGAGGGCCTGAGTCAAAGTTTTAGCAGTCGAGTAACAGAGGAAAGGGCGTATCTTTGTAATATTGCGGAGGAAAAAGCAACAGGTTTTAGATACGTTTTGAATGTGAGAGGAGAATGAGAGAGAGGAGTCGAGTGTGACCCCTAGGCAGCGTGCTTGGGTTACTGGTTGAATGATAGTACTTCCAACAGTAATGTGAAAGGAGGTAGTAGGGCCAGGTTTGGGATGAAATATAAGGAGCTCTGTTTTTGACATGTTTAAGTTGGCGGAGGGCCATCCAGGATGATATCGCAGAGAGACATTCAGAAACTTTGGTCTGAACAGCAGATGTAAGGTCAGGGGTAGAAAAGAAAATGTGTGTGTCGCAATCTAAGCCGGTGGCCCTCTTATAGGCCATAAAAGTGGATAAATAACCTCAAGGATTTCCTGAAAATACTGGTCCTTTGCACATAGTTGGTCAAAGCTCGAAATACGTCCAAAGTGTGCCATTGTCCTTTCTGGTCATTGGACAGGTTAGGACAAAAAGATAGCACAATGTCTTGATTTATGTGGAAATCGGAAACAACCTTAGGATTGAAAATGCAGCACGGTTCTCATCACAATTGTATCGCTTTGTGTACTTGAAAGAAAAGGTTGACGACAATACAATGCGTGTAGCACGCCGACTCTACGTGCCATTGTAATTGCTGTCAGAAAGACGACTTTAAAAGGTAAGGAACTTCATGCATCGGCTCCACCACTGATGACGTGAGCGGTTCCAGAACCAGATTCAGGTCCCATGATGGAATAGGGACCCTTATTCTAGGTCTGATCCTAGTTGCAGTTTTTTTTAAAATTTTTATAAATCTGCTAATCAAAAGGATCAAGAGCAATCTGCTTCAGATACAGTACTCCCAGTGCTGCAACCTGGATTTTCCGGGACATTGGTTTTAACCGTTTCTCAAATCCTTGTTGAAGAAAATCCAAACACCATCGGAACATTAAGTTGCAAAGCTTACATTTTTCGCAAGTTCCACCAGCGAATAATCATCATCCAGATTTGATAATACATTTTAGATGTAACTCTTCCTAGACCGCATTAAGGTAGTAATCAACCCGGCCTAGAACCCTTGAACTTCTAGCAAACTCCTTTCAATTGCCCATGCCCGTCAACTTTTGGATTGAGGATTTGGGTGCCGAATGGGACCCTGACTAATGTTGGAATTGGAGGGATAACCCATGGCAGGCACTTCTACTGACAGGTTCACTTGGGCCCGTAAGGAGCTATTATGACAACTTGCACTCTGACCCTCCTGATGTTGTTCATTACTGCTTGCAGAAGGGGAAAAGGAGGAGATATGTATCCCAGATGAAGACTCCAACTGATCGTGAAAGCATCCCGTGCAATTGCCCCATGATTGTATATGTGGACTTTCTTGTTGTCCGCTGATGCTATTACGTTGATAGTTGGACGACCCCATCTCTGTACTTTCTCTTTGAACACTTGCTGGTTTAACTCCCATTCTCCTGGGTGCACTGAATACCGCTCAGAAAGTCTGCTTTGTAATTCTTGTCTCCTGATATGTATGTCGCTGAAATACATGGGACTAGTTTCTCTGCCCAAGCCAAGACCATACAAACCTCCTTGAGAACTCTTGGGCTTCTTGTTCCCCCTTGCCGCTTGATATATCCTACCGCTGTAATATTGTCCTTGTAACATGCCCTGCACATCTTGAGTGGCATAGAATATGGCCTGAACCTCCAGAACATTGATAGGAAGTGGCTTCTTTCGGCTTGACAATGAAATCCTGAACTACTTGATCCTGGCAAACGGCACCCCATCCCGTGAGACTTGCATCAGTTTTTAACACTGTCCAGGCTGGGGAAATTATTATTAATTTGCCTTTCTGAGAATGTATCTTTTAGGTTCACCACTGTAGACTGCATTTCGTGTTCAACAATGACGAAATTCTGTAATTTAGGCTGGGGTTCCTGTGCCCCGAAAATGTTCTGAAGTTTTTCTGCAATGGTTTTAGGATGAAATGTGGCCCAAGGCACCACTTTGGTTACTGAATTAGAAGCCCTATCATATGCATAAACTGCATTTTTGACTTGAGAGCTTCCTGAAGGCCTGAACCGCCTTCATAATCTTGAGGTTCTTGGGCACCGGCAACAATGTGTCAATAACAACTAAGAACTGAATCACCTGGGCGGGAATCAAACGGCTTTTCTCTAAATTGATAACCCAGCCATGGTCTTCCAATGTTTCGTGTACCAAATGCACATGATTCCTGGCGACTATGGAGCCTTGATTAACCAGTCATCCAGGTATGGAACAAAAACAAGGATAGGTCTTTGTCTTAAGGAAGCTTCCACCTCTGGCATGACCTTTGCGAAGGTTCTGGGGGCCATGGCCATTCTGAAAGGAAGGGCCGTAAACAGATTGTGCTCGCTGTCCAGACAAAATCTCAAGAACTTGTGGCATGACTTTTACCGGCATGTGGAGATAGGCATCTTTAAAAAAAAAGGCCAGGAATACGCCTTTCTCCATCACTACTACCACAGCTCTTAATGACTCCATCTTGATTCAGAATCACCCAGAATGCTCCTGTTGCTTTTGGTAATAAGAAAAGGACCACGTAAAACCCTTTGCCTTTTCTGATGAAAAGGAACTGGCTGAATCGCGGCATTGGCTAAGCAGGTCCTGAATGGTTTGTTCCGAGATTCCATTGGATCTTTAAAGGATGATCTATAACATACATTATGGGAGTTAAGGCCTCTGGGGTGGGAAGATTGCTGCTTTAAAACTCACTTCATGAAAAACAAAATGGCTGTCGAATCTTGTGGGTCCTACGAATCAATAGGAAGGTGCAACGTCGTCGGTTACGTGTTCCTATTGGACAGCCATTGAAATCCACTGAAGAAACCAGGAAGTAACATCTTGGTATATCTTGAGAAGGCCCACGAGGTTCCCATGACGTAAATAAAAGGGGCTACATCTCTCTCCCATTCCTGGTCCAGGGTGCAAAATAGCAGCCTGCTATCAGGCAATGACAAGATGCTATTAACCTGTTGCCATCTGGTCAAACCTTCTCCTCATTCTTGGTTGCTCTGATCTCGATGGATGAGGCAGGACCATCAGAGCCCATTAAACTTCCAATCAATAACTAGAGCAGCGATTTCCCACAGGGGGTTCGGGAACCCCTTAGGATTTTTGAGGTGTCTCCAAGGAAGTCGCCCCAAAAATATATGTAATGGCAGATCCCAGGCAGTATAGTGGGTTCCTGAGCCTGTGTGCAGACTACCCCAAATTGCAAGTTAGGTTGGGTGGTATCGCTGCTAATTACAACAGGAGCCTCCAAAGCAGCTCCCAACAATGCTTTGCATCCACAGCAGCATGGCATTCTGGGACGTGACTTTGGAAGCTTCCACAGTGATTGATAGCTATACCACCCATGCTGCCTGCACTCACTGAGGGGCAGTTTGGGACCTTATAAAGTGTGCATTCCCGCCACGAGCTCAGGACACTATTACTGCCTGGGATCGGTCATACAGGTGTTAACGATAGGCTGATGGGTAGGTAATAAGATTTATTAATGAGGGGTTTGCGGACCAAATATTTTCTAGCATGGGGTGCACATTGTAAAAAAGGTCGGAACCGCTGAACTAGAGAATACAGCGAAATGTATGCACACCTTAATAAATGCACTAAAATTCAAATGTGTTTGATCCAAAATAGCTACATAGGTTGCACAAATCACATCAAATATTCCATTTGAAGAGCTTGTGTCCCACTGAACACAGGAGATATTTCCTGGTTAGATGCAAGGCAGTCTTACCAGGGGGAGAAAAAGCCCCCTTATCAGATCTGAGGATCAATGGTAGTCATGTGTTGAGGTCCATCACAAGTCCATGCTTGGGACAGATATAAGCGTATCCTAACTATGAAATAAAGCCAAGGACCAAATAGGGTCTGAGAATTTACGGGAGATGGGAAAATGGGCAGAGAAGGTGGGCCCACGTGGTTCTTCTCTGCCAGGCAAGGTGGGCCACGTGGTTCTTATCTGCCAGGCAAGGTGGGCCACGTGGGTTTTACCCTTCTTCATAAGTAAGAGGCAATGAATGTAGAGACCAATGCTTGCCCTTCTATATAAATCAGATCGCCCCTCCCATTAAGTCGAAATTTCCTCCCAAGTAACAGAGAAGTCCCCAATATGACGGCACATAACGTGGCGATCTGATTAGAAGATCGTATTTTCAGTGCATTTATTCAGGTGTGCATGAACAGTCTCCTAGTCTTTGTATATGTCTGTGCCTATGTATGCACGCCTGAATGTATGTGTTCGTGTGCCTATGACTAGTATGTCTGTTTGTGTGTCAGTGTATAAGTGTGTGTCTCTGTATGTACAGTATAGTAGGTATGTGCAGTGTAAGTTTTATTTTCGTCTCCCAATAGATTGAAGGTTTAAGCCAATGCCCGTTATAATGGGCTGGTAGAGCTTTAGCCAATTTGGGAGACAAAAAAAAAAAAAATGAAAATTGACCCCAACATAACTGTATCGCTGCCGAGAGCGTTCTGCCTTCTGGTTGCGTGCCTGAGGACGCTCGCAGGGACAACTGCTGCCGAATGGTGTGGCACTGTTTAGAGCAAAGGTGGCCAACAGCAATCCTGCTTCAGCACAGGTGGCTCAATCTATGGATCAATCAATGACTGAGCCACCTATGCTGAAGCAGGGATATTCTTAAGACCTGACCTGTTGGTGGCCATTGAGGACTGAAGTTGGCCACCCCTGGTTTAGAGCGACAGTCCGACAGGCAGCACAGGGGGACGGGACATTGGGTGGTGAGTGACAGGGGCCAGGCCTCCCATACATTTTCCACCTAGGCCCCCCAAAAATCTTATAGCCGCTTTTGGCATATCTGTTGTGTTCTTTTTACTGTGTGGGGCTCAAGCTGGCAAGTCAATATATCCCAAATTCAATAGCCAATATTACAAACGTGTTACAGACAGGATCGCTTTATTCTGTAAGGTGCGATAGCCTCATTGACTTTATTAGGGCTTTCTGTTATGGGATCAGGCCCAGTAACACCTTTTATTGCACAAACATGAGACCATGTATTTTTGGGTTTCCCCAAAAAGTTTATAAAAAATGATAAATAAAACACAAACCCTGCTGCAGATGTGTTATACAACCTTTATATAATATTGGAAGGATTCATCTTGGCCCATTAAATTGCATAAATCCATCTGGCAAACTCACCCAATATATAGTATAGTAAATATATAGTAATACCAAACCTAAGTGTAAACTTCCCCAGGGCGACTATAGCTACTACAGTCAGAAGAAACAGAGTTTGTTCTTGAAAACGCTGGCATTAGTTAACATGCCGTTCACCCCATCCCATTCCAGAGCAGGTTTATATGCAATTACCAGATTTGAGCGAGTAATCCTGAAGGTAAACCAGTCTTCAGGAAAATCTCCCGCACCTCAAGCCCAGACACCAACCCATCGCAGTCTTTGTCCAACTTCAGGAAGACCTCGTCGTATTTCGTTTTTTCTGCATGTGACACGACCCACTAAAAACACAAGACAGAATCATTCCTGGTACAGACACACACACAGACACACAGACACACAGACACACAGACACACACACAGACACAGAGACACACACACACAGACAGACAGACAGACAGAGACAGACACACAGACAGACAGACACACAGACAGACAGACACACAGACAGACACACAGACAGAGACACACAGACAGAGACACACAGACAGACACACAGACAGACACACAGACAGACAGACACACACACACACAGACAGACACACAGACAGACACACAGAGAGACACACAGAGAGACACACAGAGAGACACACAGACAGACAGACACACAGACACACACGCATCCGACCAAGAAGGTGAAGGGCAGAATACAGGAAAATTATAAGACGAAGACAAGTTTTCTAACATGAAAAGGCGAACATTACAAGTTAGGCATCTCTGCACTATTACATATTTGTCATGCAATATCATTTATAAAACACTGAGTTTACACCGTTCTGTTCAGAATTTGCAATGCAGAAAATGATGATACAGAGCGCTGATAAGACTATCCCGTGTAATAATGAGTCACAGCGGATACCTTACCGTTACTGGACTATCTGCCCCTTAAATCCCTCTCTTGGCTTCCCATCAAGTTTCGGATCACCTACAATGTTCTCCACGTTACTTTAAGGCTCTGCACTCATCTGCTCCTCCCTACATATCAGCTCTGATCTCTCATTATGCCCCTGTCCGTCTCCTGCGCTCTACCCAGAACTGTCTCCTCTCCACCCTACTGCTCTCTCTCACCTTTAACCTTTTTCCCCTCACCGCCCCTTACCTGTGGAACTCCCTCACCCTCATTATACACCAAGCACCTTCTCTCCCCACCATTAAGTCAAACCTTAAAACCACCTCTTAAATGAAGCATTTCAATACCCTGGACTCCTGGTTACTCTCTCACACCCACAATCGCTCCTACCAACTATTGTGGCCAAACACTTCCATCTACCACACTTATTCCCTCACCTGCAGTCTCTGTAAGTTTCCAACATACCACTTTCTGTAGATTGTAAGCTCCCCGGGGCAGAGATTTCCCTTCCTATTTTCTAACTTTGTTGCACTTATTGTATTCCAATTCCCTGGAATGTATTGTCTCTTTGTAAAGCGCCGAGTACAACTGTGGGCGCTATATATAAATAAAGACACGCATACATATTGGACAGTCCTTGTGTTAATGATCGCCCTGTATGGCTTAGCTATTCCCAAAAACGTCACGAGTCCCTCAATAGAAATAACTTTTACACTGTGGCTTTTAGAGCCATTTTAACTCTTTCCCTGCCACGCTCTGCAGTGTGACACTGCTCTCTGTGGGAGCAAAGAGAGGAGACACTGTATTGGCACCACTCATTCTAAACTGGTCCCCTGTAGTGGATTTCCATTGGCAGAACACAGACAGCTCCTTCTCCCGGATAAGGAAGGGAGGCATATTAAAGTGGTTGATGTGTTTGTGTCCCAATTACGCCAGTGTGTACTTCCTGCCACATACACTGAATCATCTCCCTGTGCCTCGTCAGGCCACGCCTGGTCAACAAAAATAAAAACAACACATACAAAATATGGCGGCGAGACATCTCCAGAGAGATCAGGTTTAATCGCCCTTACCTGTGTCACAGGTACTTTTGTGGGCTGGATTCCCACTAGTGGCAGCGAGTGACGTGGCTCTTTGGAAGGCGGCATAGGCAGAGGAGGGATGATTGGCACAGATGCTGCAGTACTGCTTGCTTTCCTCTTTGAGGGTGGCACCAGCGCAGGAGGTAAGGAAACGGGCACCGGCTCTTTTTCAAGGGCGCTGTATACCAGAAACATGGCCTTGGAAAACAAGACAGAGGCAACCTCCACTTAAATGCGCACTCTATAAACGCTCGGACGATACTGCCGTAGTTGGACTGCATGCTTGTTTTACGCTTATATTTATAGGAGCTAGCCACACCTTGCACGGTGTAGGACCTTTGGGCACAACAAAAGTGCCACTGGTGGTCCGCCGCCACTATAAGTCACTGCCGTGGCAGGTCACCCGGGACTATGAGCAGCGACAACCTGCCTGGTGGTGAGTTGTAGTGGTGATGGACCGCCGGCGGCGCTTTCATCGTGGCTAAAAGGTTCCATTCAACACATTGCAGTCATGCCGGACCTTGTAATGAGTATAAAATGAAAAGAAAAAAAACCACATGATAGCCATTGACGAGTATTCTACGTCCTTAAACTGATTTCAATGAGTGGTTTCAATATTTACTTACAACTGCAAACTCATCGCGGTCCAATAATCCGTCGTGGTCAATGTCACTCAACTCCCAGACCTAGAAAGAAGAAAAGATGAACAAACGGGCGGTCCAAAGATTTCCTCTGAGTTTAAGACTTCACAGCAAAAATCCCCCCCCTGGCCGTTTGTGAATTGGTTTGTTTTGATATTACCTAGGGTTACCATAGGTCCGTGTTTTCCCGGACATGTCCGGCTTTTTGATTTAAGGTCGTCAACCGGGAGGAATATTGAAATAACTAAAAATATCCGGGAATGCCGACCGCGCAGGTGCTAGCGATGAACACCAACTGCACATGCGTGAGCGATATTGTGTCCTCTTTTTTTGGGGGGGGGGATGGACTTATGGTAACCCTAATATTACCTTGTCATGATAATATCATGAGATATTATGTATTTTAATCAATCTGGTGCTTCAGAGGTTAATATAGCTACGGTTTGATTGAAAAAATACAATATATTGGGTTTACGATAGGTTACGACTCTTCCTGGGTCTGTGCAGACCTACAAAGAGGACTTAATTGTGGGGGCGGGGGGTAGGGAGCTATCACTAAAAGTGACGTGTCATGTATTGGACGATAAACGATAGCCAGGAACTATTCTTTCAGCCTCAAAGAAAATTAAACGTTCTTGAATGATTAGTGATGCATTCCAGAGAGAGGAGAGACATAGGTCATGCCTAGGGCCTCGGCTATAGTTGGTGCACGTTACGAAGCAGAGGCGATCCCTGGCCTGGGGATCTGGAGGATGAGACGCGACGGGGAGGCGTGCCTGTGACATCACGTGAGCGGTTCGCCTTCATTGGCTGAACCGCGCACGTAACCCAGCTGTAGCACAACAAAAAAATTTTTGTCGTGCTCCATAGCGAGCGCGGTCGCACACTCTATGGCCAGCCTTGTAGAGGTGCGGCCTTTTGTTCGCGCGTTAATTATGGGTGCGGCCTAAGTTGGAGGACTTTATTAAAAATGAGAATATCATGTGACGACAGCTACTGTACATACTGAGAATTACATATCTGTAATCGTTGCAGAGAGTCGCATGCAATGAGACCACACATGTCAGGTCTAGCAGGTAATAAGGTACAGATATCTATTTGTCACTCAAACTTAGGGGCAGGTCTGTCAAAAATTGTCATGTTACATCCGTCATAATCGCTTGAATCTATTGATATGACTCACGTGTGTCTAAGTATTAGAGAAAGGAAGTTATGAGTGCATTTATATATTGAGGCAAAAACGTAAACGTCGTTTGGTAGAAGTTGTTTTACTCTGTCGTTAAACCATCAAGCTAGCAGCTGATTTACGACAGGGCTGGGCTTAAGTTGTTTCAAATGAGGAAAAAATAGTACATAAGATATAGCAAGGTATTATGAAAATCAGATTTCAACAGAGGTGTGTTTTGGACCAAACACATGAATTCTCCTATTTCTATGCCAGTGACCTCTCTGGGGGAAAATCCTGACATATCGCAACGTACTGTATAGGGATTTCTGTTTTATCCTGTTATTTTAAGAAACTATCCTGCATTTACTGCAATTGCATGTTCTTGTAATTATCTTTTTCTATCTGAAGCACTATATTTATATATATATTAAACAATTCTTTAATAAATTATGCTTTGGGACTCTGAATGAACTGTTGCCCGCTCTGGAGAGAGTATCTATATTTTCAGACACATTTTGCACAACAGATGTGTGTGTGTTAAGTGCATAGTTTTTTTTATAATAGACAGGGACCAAAAACCCTGGCAGATATATATTAATGTACATATTTTTGCATAACTCTTGGGTGGTGGCAATGAATAGACAGGAATGCAATTGAGCAAGGGGTTAATATTAACTCTTTGAAAGTATCTTGCACAGGAGAAAGGCGAGTTGGCTAGAGTAGCCCTGTGTATTAACCCTGGTTGCATATCTAAGTCACATGCTCACTTGTGTGCCGTTCATGACAGATGGTATATGGGGACTGACTGAGGAGAGATATTGTTAATTTGAGGGATCTTTGCATAGGTAAAAAGTGGGCCAGCTTTCGAGCTATGTATTAACCCTTGCCCCATATGCAGGTCACGTACTCACAGGTGTGCCATACGTAACATACCTCAACTAGGATATATGACAAAGCATGGTTATCCAAGCATTACAATCAGAAACGCTGACCAATGAGAAACATGAATAAGTGGATCCATTTATATACAGAATAGACACAGCCAGCCAGACAGATATGTAGACAGGTGAAAGACAGACAGATATAAATACTCACTCTCCCCAGAATATCCACAGACAGCTTGGAGTTGAGCAGTACAGGTTTCACCTTATCCCCAGACAGGAATCCGCTCACAGGGTTTAAGCTGTCGAAGATCGCATCATACTTAGACTTTTCTTCTGACTGCGATACACAACAGAATGCTATTTATTTCCATGCTTCATCCCTCACATGGTCTGCCAGCGGTGAACACGCACATCGTACCCATTAGGTGTATTCGGTGTATTCGTATACTCTGCACATTTCAACATTTCAAACACATTTCAACAAGGGATTAAAAGGGACATTAACTCTTGCACTGCCTTAGAGGCCTTAGAGGCCTGCAATACATTACAGGATTCAAATAAGTAACAGTAGGGACAGATTCACTAAGCTCGGGTTACGGGTTCGCGCATCACAGTCAACACAACTGCTATTGACTTGAATGGGAGTTAACGCCAATTCTGGTGTGTTAACCCATAAAGGACCTTCATGTATAATCCCGTTGGTGTATTTTGATCAAAGAAATTGCATTTTAACCACTTCACGGTCAGAGGTCACCCCAGCTAGTTCGTCTGAATCTCCATCTGGCAGCAAATCGGTTAACAAATGAACGCGAGATGACAATGACGTCTTAGCAGCCACACAGCCTGGAAGGCAGTCGTCGGGGCAGTGAGACGCCCTCAGAATTAGCCGGACACCACGCCTGCTTAATATGCTTCAAAAATGCTGCACAAGTGTCAGCTCCGCAAACTCACTTTGACAATCCACGGCACATCCGAGGACGCTGGCGCTGTGACCAGGGACGGGCTTCCCGTGTCGTGCTAAGAGAGCGAGAGAACACATTTCTTTCAGAGCAGCACTCAAATCGCTCTTCTATGCGCTTCACTTCCTCATGTACTGTATATGTATGTATATATATGTATTATATATGTGTCTGTATATGTATGTATGTATATATATGTATTATATATGTGTCTGTATATGTATGTATATATATGTATTATATATGTGTCTGTGTATGTATGTATGTATGTATGTATATGTATTATATATGTGTCTGTATATGTATGTATGTATATATATGTATTATATATGTGTCTGTATATGTATGTATGTATATATATGTATTATATATGTGTCTGTATATGTATGTATGTATATATATGTATTATATATTTGTCTGTATATGTATGTATGTATATATATATGTATTATATATGTGTCTGTATATGTATGTATGTATATATATGTATTATATATGTGTCTGTATATGTATGTATGTATGTTTTAAAAAACCTGTGTGTCAGAGAGAAATAAAAAAGCACAAAGGAAAGCAAAGAGCAGGGGTGGGCAACTTCAGTCCTCAAGGGCCACCAACAGGTCAGGTTTTCAGGATATCCCTGCTTCAGCACAGGTGGCTCAATCATAGGCTTGTTTGGTTTCAAAAGACAAAGGGACACATATAGAGCAAAAACTCAGAATAGTCTTTTGTCGTCAAAAAAGACTGGAAAGGCTTGAACATCATCTACACTTGTGAGTGTATTGGTCATTATTGTGATTTATTACACTGCACCATTATTCTCCTTTTTTGCCCCCTTTTGATTTGTATCTCAAGATAATTTGCGCTCCGTCTGTCGCTTTGGACTTCTTGGAAGGTCCTTTAAAGAGCATTTCCCTTGGGACAGTACTGTGTGTAATTGTGTAATTTATCACTTTGTGTGCACTTGTTATTACATTGTGTGCGGTTTTCCTTACATTTCTCCCTTTGCTATGTTGGCGACGGCATTGTCTCCGCTCCCCAGCGCTAAAAGCCCCCCCCCCCCCAAGCTTCCTTCTGCATGTGCGCACGATTCATGGAACGGGGCCATCCAATTTGTTTTGAACAAGTGACTAAACTAAGCTCCTCTCTGGGACGGGCTGCAGCGTATTGCAAAGCGTTATGGGTTACAGCGGCAAACGTGGAACCACCAGACGGGGGAGACACAAGCGTTTCATTAAAGCAAAGTGTGTTTCCTTACAAATCTGGGTGGGGGGACCACCACGTTAAGTCTGCCGAGGGAAACGTCCATCCCATTCTGAGCAGAGGCCACCAGGTGCAGGGCCACAAAAAACTCCTGGGAAGAAATGGCAGAGGAGGTTGGATAATATTACATCGTCATCATCATCATCATCACACAGCACATATAACGTATCATAAGCACTGTTCCGGCTACTGTCTTCTGGTCGCACATGCGACCAACATCCCTCGGACACTGAAGTGCTGCTCAGAGAGATGGAGGTTGCGCAGCGTTATGGTGCCGGAAAGAAGCTGCGTACGATACACGTGTACGGCGTACGTTATTATTTCTCAAACAGGGTGCCGGGTTACTCCGGTTTGCCGCGATCTCCTGGCAAGAGTGCCAGAGCCCAGAGGGGAACAATCTACCGGCTGCTAAGCAGACGCGTCCCATGCGGTCTGGAGATCGAGCGGCTGCTCTGTTCTCCTGAGGCCGGAATCAGAAGAGAGAGGAGAAGCGGATCGCAGCGTCTGCAGACAGGAGGGGGCACGCCCGCTGGGCAGCCGACATGTTTAAGGGGTGTGGGCGAGTGTGGTGTGTGTGAGCGGGAAGGGGTGAGTGAGGACTGATGAACAGGGGTTCCCCCGAGATTTTAAAAATCCTCCAGCGGTTCCCGTGCTAAAATAAACTAAACTAGAGACCCATTGGTGTACGTGGTATATACTGGGCCGGGGATAATTGCGTGAGATTATAGTGCCCTATAACAGGGGAGCGCAAACTTTTGGTGCTGCGCCCCCCTGTCTCCCTCCCTCCGGCTCTCGCGCCCCTCCCCCCGCCTACCTTCATCCGCGTCAGATGACGCTGCGGGGTCAAGTGACCCGCGGCGTCATTTGATGCGTGTGACGTCACATGACGCCGCGGCGTTGCCATGGCGACGTGTCACAGCCGGCTGAATCCCGGTAAGTAAACAGTTGCAGAGGCCTCACGCGATTCCCCGGCATTTAATTTAAATGCCTGGGGGAAGAGCGCGGGACCTCTACAACCGCCCAGCAAAATCTCCCCCCCCACTTTGCGCACCGCTGCCCTATAAGACTGTACACACCTTGACATTTCTGATATCATGAAAGAAAAGAAATGTGTATACTGCAATAATGATCATCTGAGTGAAACATTCCCAAATCATTATTTTGCCAACGAGCAGCATGACATGACGTACACTGAATCGCTCGTCAAAATACGTGATTTGCTAATTATCTGCTGATCGCAAAGCATGAATACAGGCATACCCCGCATTAACATACGCAATGGGACCGGAGCATGTATGTAAAGCGAAAATGTACTTAAAGTGAAGCACTACCTTTTCCCACTTATCGATGCATGTACTGTACTGCAATCGTCATATACGTGCATAACTGATATAAATAACGCATTTGTAACAGGCTCTATAGTCTCCCGCTTGTGCACAGCTTCAGTACAGGTAGGGAGCCGGTATTGCTGTTCAGGATGTGCTGACAGGCGCATGCGGGAGCTGCCGTTTGCCTATTGGGCGACATGTACTTACTCGCGAGTGTACTTAAAGTGAGTGTCCTTAAAGCGGGGTATGCCTGTATTCCTTCCATTTGTATCCACCAGCAAGAGTCACACCCCGTGCCCAGGGGGAATTCTCACCCACGCTGACCCTTCTGACAGTTAAGAGGTTAAAGGTAAAACAAAGAGGACAATTTTACCTGTTTGTTCAAATAGCCTTTGCTGTCTGTATCCGCCAAATCCCAAATCTGTGCACGGAAACAAAAAGGTGTAGGGTCAGTTCCTGGGAATGTAAGTCCCAAAGGAAAACACAGCGGATATACTTGTATTCCAATTAAATGTGTGAGCCAGTCCGCATGAAGTGACTACTACTCAAAATATTATACATATATGATAAAGGGATAACATATATGTATAATCTAAATAATATTTTTTTTTTTTTGCTTGTATGTTTATCTTTATTTATATAGCGCCCACATTGTGCTCAGAGCTTTACAAGAGAGACAATACAGTACAGGCAATAGTAAAATAAGAGCAACAAATTCAAACAATAGCCAAGGAAATCCCTGCCCTGGAGAGTTACAATGTAAGGGGTATGATGGGAGAGTTACAGAGACAGCAGGTGAGGGAATAAGTGCAGTAGATAGCAGGGCTTGGCCACACTCGTTGGTAGGAGCGACTGTGGGTGTGGGACAGTAGCCAGGAATCTAGGCCAGTGGTTTCCAACCTTTTTTCGTTATAATTATATTGTGACATTCTGCTGAACCTCAGCCCTCTCTAACAGAGAGTCTAAGATCAGATGCATTGTAAGGAACCCCAACCCTCTCTAATAAGCGTGTCTGAGATCAGATGCATTGTAAGGAACCCCAACCCTCTCTAATAGTGTGTCTGAGTGCTATGAGCCACACATTTAATCCTAGTATAGGTGTATTACTTTTTTAGGTAGTGGTAGGACCTGTGAGCAGGGTCTGCCTTGATGTGGCTCACAGGCTTACGACGCTTTGGCCAAAGGGTTAAACTAAATGACCCTTTATCAAGAGAATATATAAGTATTTTACTGTGTATTTTTGTCATATTGGAAGTGGCATTGGGCTTTTTTGTTCTTTGTTTTATGCATCCACCACGCTCAGTAGCACTCCTTTTTGACACTTATATACATACATATTTTTTTGTGGGGGCTCAGGGGATCCCAAAATGTGCTTCTTTGGGTTCAGTGTGTCTGAGATCCGATGCATTGTAAATTCTTTTGTATTTGGTACGGTTTTCAAATGACTTGAAAATTGCAGGGAACCCTTAAGGGATCCCCGGCGAACCCTTCTGAAAAAACCCTGGCCTTGGCTATTGAAATGCTTCATTTAAGACTCGAGTTGTAATGTTTGACTTAAAGATGAAGAGAGAAGGTCATATACTGAGTGTGAGTGAGATCCACAGGTAAGGGGCAGTGAGCGGAAAAGGTTTAAGGCGAGAGAGAGCAGTAGAGGCGAAAGGGGTAGAAAGGAGACAGTTATGGGAAGAGCACAGAGGTAAAAGGGAAGCTTCACAGTGTAGTGTTAGGACCTTAATAAGTGAAGCTTTGGGCTCTGATTGAACTGGTTGCACGCTTTGTAGAGTAAAGCACATATTTGGACACATTTTACAACATATTTTGGTGTGTTAAGTGCATAGTTTTTCTTTAATAAACGGGGATCCGAGACCCTGGCAGATATAGATATATAATTACATATATTTGCATAGTTCTTGGGTGGTGGAAGCTGATAGATATGATTGCAATCTAGTAAGGGGTTAATATTAACTCCTTGAAAGTACCTTGCACAGAAAAAAGGTGAGTTGGCTAGAGAAGGGGAGCGCAAATTTTTAGAGCTGCGCCCCCCTGCCTGCTTCCCCCTATGCTCGCGCCGCCCTGACCTTCTTTGCCGGCATCAAATGATGCCACAAGGTCACGAGACCCTGTGGCGTCATTTGACACCGCGTTGCCATGGCGACCAGTCCCACCAACTCTTCTGAATCCTTGTGAGTTACAGAGGCCTCACGCGGTACCCCGGCATTTACATTAAATGCCTCTGGGAAGAGCGCTGGGCATCTGGAACCGCTGTACCCCCGCCCCCAAAAAAAATCCCGGGGGGCATGCCCCCCAGTTTGCCCACCCCTGGTCTACAGCAGCAGTGTGTATTAACCCTGGTTGCAGATTTAAGTCACGTGCTCACAAGTTCGCTGTTCGTGATAGATGGTATATTGGGACGGATTGAAGAGAGATAGTGTTCATTTGAGGGACCTTTGCGGAAGGTGAAAAGTGTGTCAGCTAGAGAGTGGTGTATTAGCCCTTGTCCCGTATGCAGGACATGTGCTCACAGGTGTGCCGTGACAGTATATATGGATATATGTATGTATGTATATAATATTTGTGTATACACACAAACAAAGTAAATATAGATATACATAACTGATATGTTTACATTAAACAGAAGTGATCAATGTCTTAAAAAAAATATTCTAATTCTAAGTGATTCAGATTTGAAGGTCCTGAGCACACAGTGTACAACATGTTTGCGGGGATCACATTACCTTCCCGAGCACCAAGTCCATTAGGCCGGATTTCTTCAAGAAAAAGGCAGCATCTGCAGCCAACACTCTCCCTGTGTTCCCAGATTCCAGCTGTAAAACACATGTGAACGGAAATATGTGAACATGTAGTGTAAGCTCCCCACTCAGGGAACATAGAGACCTTCTCTTAGCAAAAGTGCTGCCTACTGATTCAAGATATTCATTCATATATATATTCTCTCTCCACACACACACACACACACACACACACACACACACACACACACACACACACACACACACACACACACACACACACACACACACACACACACACAAATGAATAGACGATACCGTTCTGTGGCTAACGAAATGCTTTTATTTGTCTGAGCTTTCGAGATACACTGATCTCTTCCGGTGGTGTTACAATGGATAAAGCAAGAAAGGGTTTACTTAAAAACAGTGCATCCTGGAATGTATCTGTGACTAGAGCCTATCCCTCCCCCCCTGTGCAGTATGCGATTTATGACTTAAAGGTGTTAAATGGTCCCTGAATGTTAGGGATATAAGAGTGTGTGTATGTAAATATACATTTATAAAGTGTCCATAGTGTACACAGCGCATGCAACCAAAAGGTACCAAAGGTGTGTGTGGAGTGGGAGTTTATATCAATGGTGGGTAGGTGTAGAAATGTAAGAGGGTATTGCATTACTATAAGTGTGTGTAGATACTATGTGGTCCCTATTGGTATATAGGGATGGAATTACATTATATATTTATGTGTGTAAGAGACAGCTGTGTGTGCGTTCATATAGCGCAGTATGTATAGACATGGCCTTTAGCACTCATGGGAAGAGAGTGTCAGTAGTGACTTATGAAACTACGGTCTCGGTTTAGGCCACCGCTAAGTGTCCCGAACAGTTGCATAAATTTGTATTCATGCAACCGTCTTTCTTTCGGTGTTCCAAGATTACCTTTGAGTATGGCCACCTTCAGATCGTTCACCTTATGGCCAGAGTCAGAGAAATGTTCGACGACAGGACTGTCTCTTGTTCCGAGTGTTATGCTGTGGTGATGCAGATTCATTGTATTGTATTGTACAGGCATACCCCGGTTTAAGTACACTCACTTTAAGTACACTCGCGAGTAAGTACATATCGCCCAATAGGCAAACGGCAGCTCGCGCATGCGCCTGTCATCACGTCCTGAACAGCAATACCGGCTCCCTGCCTGAACTGAAGCTGTGCGCAAGCAGGGAGACTATAGAGCCTGTTAAAAATGCCTTATTTACATCAGTTATGCACGTATATAACAATTGCAGTACAGTACATGCATCAATAAGTGGGAAAAGGTAGTGCTTCACTTTAAGTACATTTTCGCTTTACATACATGCTCCGGTCCCACTGCGTACGTTAATGCGGGGTATGCCTGTATGTCTTTATTTATATAGCGCCATTAATGTTCATAGCGCTTCACAGCAGTAATACACGTGGTAATCAAATAAATAACAGATAATATAAATAACAGATCATGGGAATAAGTGCTTCAGACATTAAGGAAGAGGAGTCCCTGCCCCGAGGTGCTTACAGTAATTATCTTGTTTAGCCCCAGTCCCGTCTCACCTATGTAGTAGCATCCCCCTGGGCATTTCATGCACATGATGAGGTACACGACATTGCTGGAGGAACAGGTGAACCTTCCTCTGATTTTATACTCCAGATTCCTGTGTGGTATTTGTATTGTGCCCGCTGTGTGGAGCATTGCGCAGGTTTTGCATCTTGCGTCCTGGCATGGTCTTTTCCCGCATTCAGTTGTACTGTTGAATACTTTACTCCTCACCATTATTTTCTTGAAATTATGAGGTTGTCTGTATGATAAGTAGGGTGTTTCAGGGAAGACCTGTTGCAGTCTTGTATCTTCCTGGAGAATAGGTTGTAGTTCCCTGGCGATCTTGCATAGGGCTCCTAGGTGTGGGTTATATGGGACCACCAAAAGGTACCCTGTTGCTTGTCTCTTTCGGTCTGTATTCAAGGAGATCACTTCTTGGTATTCTGGTGTCTTTGGGGATTTGCTGGTCTACAATTCTGTGGTTATATCCACAGTTTATGAAATCCAATCTCAAGGCTGTAATCCGCTGGCCTCTGTCTGCTGTGTGGGAGCATATACGGTTGTATCGTGTGGCGTGACTGTAGATGGTTGCATGCTTAGTGTGTGTCGGGTGGAAGCTGTTGTCCCTCAAATAGCTGGCTCTGTCTGTAGGTTTGCAGTATACAGAAGTCTGTAGTTGGTTGTTCTTTATAGTAATGCTGGTGTCTAGGAAATATACTTCATCCAGGGAATGGGTGAGTTGGAGGCTGATGGTTGGGTGGAACGTATTGAAGTTCTCATGGAACTGTATGAGGTCCTGTTCACCAGACATCCAAATCAGGAGGATGTCATCGATGTATCGAAGGTATGTAAGGGGTTTCAAGTGACAGGTGGAAAGAAAGTCACTTTCCAGTTTTGCACAGAACAGATTGGCATACTGTGGCGCCATCCGAGTGCCCACCTTGTCTGGAGGTATGTGTCATTTCCAAATGTGACGTAGTTATGGGTCAGAATAAATTTGATGCATTTAGTCACTATCTCTGAGAGTGGCTCCTGCGATCCCAGAAAGTATCTGCAGGCTGAAATCCCATCTTTGAGGAGGATGTTTGTGTAAAATGACTCTACATCCATGGTTGCTAGTAGTGTGCCTGTTGGGAGGGGGCAATGGCATTCAGTTTGTTTAGCAGGTCGGTGGTGTCCTGGATATAGCCGAGTGTGTTCCTGACAAGTGGTTTTAGAATGCCTTCCACCCAGCCAGAAATATTCTCAGTCAGTGTGCCAGATCCAGAGATAATAGGGCGCCCAGGGTTACCCTCTTTGTGAATTTTAGGGAGCATGTAGAATGTGCAAGATTTTAGGTTAGCTGGTATCAGGTCCATAATTTGTTCTCGTGTGGATCGAGATGATCCTGTTGAGTTCTCTCATGTATTTTTTTGTTGGATCCTCCTGCAGTTTGGTGTAATACTTTGCATCTGAGAGTTGTCTGTGCGATTCCCGCAGGTAGTCTGTGGTGTTCATTATGACCACTGCTCCTCCCTTGTCCGCAGGTTTGATTGTTATGTTGTGGTTGGCCTTTAGCGATCCTATGGCTCTCCTCTCGATCAGTGACAGATTATACGTTTGTTTCCTTACTTTGTCCAGGACGGTGGATTTGGCTCTGTGTCTAAAGCTTTCGATGTACCGGTCTAGTTTGGGGTTGGCCCAGTTTGTGGGATCCAGTTGGATTTTTGCTTCTCCCTGCTCATGTGCAGCGGCCCTCCTTCTGCAGTGTGTGTATGATGTGTGTATATATATATCTATAGATATATCTATATGTCTATATATCAAGAGAGAGAGAGAGAGAGATCTATATCTATATATAGATCTGTATGTATAGATATCTATCTATATCTATATACATATACACACACACACACACCAGTGAACAGCGATTGTGTGTGGGTATAGATAAAAAAAAGCAGGCACACTAAACAGTACAATAAATGTGTCTTTGTTAGCTCAAAGTTTCAGCTGGGCCTTTTATTATGAGGCTCCACTGGAAAGCCGAAACGTAGACCTAGTAAAGACATTTATTGTGCTGGCTTTTTTGACCCTTCTACATAGTACAGTTGAGTACTTTAACAGAAGCACCCGCTCCAATCTTATTACTGTTATTGTATGGTCTGTGTGTCTGCATATACACACTCATCAAGGAGACAATACACAGATACATATATAAAACCTCTCCCTAGATTGATACCACGTTTATGTGAGGTCATTGTATCCGATGCCCAAACGTTTTTACCCTGATCCCATTCTGGACTCTTTTCTAGAACTACAAAAGCATGAAATAGCAGCCGGCTGCCTGCCCATTCTAATCACTTGCAGACTAAGCAGACTTGCGTGCTACCCCCACCCGCCCCACACATACTGCTATAATATATTATTTTATTATATTATACTTCTATAATATATTACACTTCTAAAAACAACAAGTTAAGAGAAATATTTAACATACATTTATGGAAATCCAAAAAAAGCTGTAGGGAGGTGAAACTGTAAAGTGTCTGACATCTTTACGGGACCATGTCACAAAAACATATTTTTATGACCTGGAACTACACAGGTCAGACAAAGACACAGGTTTCCTAACACCGCAGGGTTTGGGATGAATAAACCAAGATTATTTTAAAGCAGCAACCACATTTTTTTCCCCCTTAAATTGCTTTGTTTACATAATTGGTACCCGGGGGATGGGATCGCCGCTTTCAAATGTAAAAATAAAATACAAAGTACGAGCGTTGCCGGCAAGATCAGCGAGGCCCATCCTCTCGGACATAAAACGGTTTCCCAAGCTCATCCTATTGTGTTCTCTGCGAAGCCGGCCCTGGGTACGGAGCACACCTCTCTCACCGCTGGAAGGACCTGAACCAGCTGCAATTAGAGCTGTAGCGCCCATATAAGCAAACAAGCACAGGCATTTAAGCTCACATGGGTGCTACACCTCATCATTATATATCAGTACACAAGCGTGTGTGGGATTGTGCTAGTCTTTGTATATAAAGTGGAAAAAAAACAAAAAGATGGAGGCACACGGGTGCAGCTAAACATAGCAATTTTGCATTATTACTTGTGTGCCTCCATCTTTTTTTCCACATTATATTACTATAGACCTCTATTTGGAACATAGGGGCAGTGATGGGCTAGCCTGCACCGAGGCTTATTCTCGTCTTCTTTTTGTACTCCTTTTTGCCAGTTAGAGTGCCTCTGTATACCTTTGTATTATTTCGTCTTTGTATATGTGTGCGCGCTCAGATCTGTGGATGTGGATCAGTGCCTTAATGTTTGGATCATCCCGCCCACATTGTACAGCGCTGCGGAATATGTCGGCGCCATACAAATGGATAATAAGCGCGTGTGTGTATTGGTATCAGCGACGCTACACATGGCAGAACGAACGGTTAGAACCTGGTACTGTCCTGGCTCCCATAGCCCTGGGCTCGCACACGCCTGGCAAATCATGGAAATAAATACGGCCAGGAGCAATGTCCAATCAGGAAGCGGTGTAACGTGACATGCGTCACTGCCCTCTCTGATTGGCTGGACAGAATGGCATCCAATTGTGGAAGCGGAGTCAGGGGTCTCTCGGAGAAGCCCAACGTGGCACCACCGTGTGAGCCCTGCCAGTACATAAAATACTATTTGGGGGGTTATTTGTAACTGCGTGTCCCTACATTCTGCGCATGAATAGGAAAGCGCAGGACACGAGTCGCGTGTCAGCATCATTACTGTACAAGTTTGCAGCCGGCATTAAGCTGTAACCTGCTGCAGCACACAGCTTGTATGGCAAAGCCCGGGTTAGAAAAATACCGAGCCAGTAACCCAAACTAAGAGAACAAACCTGATGGAAGTACTTCTCGTACACAGCATTGTTACTTGGTATCTGAAAGAGATAAGAAAATAAATGGTTGGATAGGAACACTGAGCATTGTACAGCACCGTGCATCGTATATACCTGAAACGCCACGAGAGGAGACACAGCTCTGACACAGCGAGCAGCACCGGTCTAGGACATTGGTCGCAGGCAAAATCGCTGCCGACATCCAGCCGCCACTCACCTCGCTGGCAGGACATCCAGCCGCCGGCCGTTTTGCCGCCAAAGTAAGCCCCTAACCTTACCCTAAAAACCCCTACTCTTAACCCGTAACCCTAACGCTACCCCTTACCCAAAACCCCTAAACCTTAACCAATTACCTAATTTGCTACCCTAAAAACCTAACCCCTTACCATAACCCCTACCCTAACCGCTAAAACTGCTTAAGGTAACTTACCTTATTGGAGAAACGGTCGGCGGCCGAGTGTCCAGCAGTGGAAACAAAATGTCCGTTTCCGAACGGCGCAGTAAGGGACCATCATCATATTGTTCGTTAATGCAGCCCCTCTCAGTTTCACACCGCCACGTCTGCCGCAGGCTCCCAGCAGCCGGGGGCCTGGACACGAGATCTTTGCTTGTAAACCGTCCTGACCTGATGCCATACAGTGTTAGTGTACGAGTTCCCATAGTGACATCATGCTATACAGTGTTAGTATACGAGTTCCCATAGTGACATCATGCCGCAGCGCCAGTCAGGGACGATGCTAAAATCAGAGACCATAAAAGACCACGGTCCATATGGATTAAGCAGTCTTCTGCCATATGAAGCCTTCCGGCGCTTAGACATCATACCGGTCTTTGACAGTATATCGGTGTCTTTCAGAACCAGAAGGCCCATATACTTAACCTCATAACAACCGAAAGGACCAGTAAGACGGAATGGGACAATTGATCACGACCGTCACGCCGCGACCAAGTCCATGCCGGTGTTTGCCCGCAGGGAGACCCTCCGCCCCAGCCGCTCGACCCTCTACCGCTAGCCGCGTTGACAAGCCGGTACGTTTTAGAATAGGGAGTTAACTTTAGGGATTTAGCGGTTAGGGTAGGGGGTTAACTTCAGGTGTTTTCGGGCAAGGGGGTTACGTTTTTTAGGGTAGGGGGTAGAGTTAGTATTAGGGGGTTTTAGGATAAGGGCTAAGGCTACTGACTTACCTAAGTGGCCGGCGGCATAGGTGGCCGGCGGCATAGGATCCCTGCGGCGAGGTCCCTGGCGGCGAAACGCCGGTGGACATTTGGTCGCGGCGAAACGGCCTTGACCAAATGTCCTAGACCGCCAGAAAGATTACTAGACGGACGAGTTAGAGCGGCGGCTGAAGCTTCACACAGGAAACTCCGGCCAGATTATGAAATTAAAACAATAGCGCAAAGCTCTCCGAGTGAAACACAAACAGGTTTCTCGAGAGGCCGCAGAAGGGGAAATATCCGACATGCACAATGCAGATTTCCTGTAAAGATGAGAGAGAGAGGAAAGGATTTACTACAAAAGAGGGAGAGTCAGCTCGTTCACCAGGATACACGACGTGAAGGAGACTTCCGGCACAAATCCATGGTCCCCAATTAAAACATCTATTTGCTGACATAGCGTTGTAAAAACCTCTCATGCTTTGCCTCTATGATTTCTTTGTGGTTCATAAAATCTTACAGGAAATTATTTGGCTGCTATCAGGGGGTGTTGTATATGATTTTCTACGGACATAAACCTAATCTCCCAGTGCTTCGTTATTTTATTTACAGCACATTTCCTGATGCATATGAAACCAGGCCAAACACCCCACCAGAATTCCACAAATAAATGGAAGGAAACTGAACAAAAGGCCATTGAACATACTGTATCATTTGTGTAACCAATGGATACATTATGAACTTCCTGTAATGTCAGTGATCCCTTTATTCCTTTCTGCAACACAGGGCGGGGGGGGGTTCTATTTTGGTTCATTTTTTTTCATGCAGTCTAGAACAGAAACAAAGCTCTGAGAAGCTCCGCTAGAAAGAAGCATGACAAAAGGTGCATGTGCGGCCACGGGTAAGATGGCCAGGGAAGGGAGAGGCTCTATAGTCGAGTTGGAGTTTTGGTGCAAATATCCATCATCCAGCGTAGAATGTGTGGTCGAAACCTATTCCAACTTCACATTGCAAAGCCAGTATAACCAGCCTCACACTGATGAGACCCAAAAGGTTGAAAAAGCTGTCTGTGGGTAGGTTTACTGGCTCTGCACTTCTTTAACACAGGCTGTGCTCATAAGCTGTGTAATACGGCAGGTATAAGCTTATAGGGGGGTCTATGTTAAAATGGATATGAAGTAAAAGGTGACACACTGTGCGTGCTCATTTGCAAGTAATTTCCCAGAATCCCTTGCTGCAGTGGAAACACTGTATGCAAAGAGGTAATGGTGAAAAGCCGAGTTGCAGACCTGGCTGAGACGTGTGAATGTGCTCACAAGTAAGATTTTTATTAGCCATGATCCAGCAATAACTTACCTCTATAAATTCCTATAAACCTCAATCAGGTAGTTCAGGATGGTTCCAAAACAACCACCAAAAGTCCCACACAATACAGTGTTTAGTTGCATCCTTCACAAACCAAAAGCGGCCTCACCAATTGCTCTCCCCAACACAAATTCTGACCAAGAGTTACAGCAAACCTTCAAATAAAAGAAACCGTGGGGAAATATAAAAGACATGTTTCAACCGACGCTCCAAAAAAGCACTAAAGTGTAACGCCTGTATGCCTGCAGACCTGGCCAGTCCCCAGTACTGAGGTGGGTAAGGGTATAACACGCACCCACAGCAGTGAGGGCGTGCCCGGAGTGTGGTAATGCGTTGCCGGGCCTGGTAAGAAAGGGTTAACGTATACTTGCAGAGTCCGGGGTGCCAGAGTTCGGATAGTAATGTCCGTGTGCCAGAGTTCAAGGATAGGAGAGAGCAGCGTAGTGATGTCCGTAAACCAAGGTTCAAGGGCAGGAGAAAGCAGAGTAGTCAAATCCAGAGCAGAGTTCAAGCCAGGGGAATCCAAACAGGAGCAAGGACAGGAATCAGCGCTGAAACAAACAAGGGAGCTAGGCATAGACACTGCACACACAAGGGGTCACAGGAAAGCTATGCAGAGCAATGAGCAAGAGGACAGATAGGGGTTATAAAGGAAGGAGAACGAATAGGGGAGAGAGGAGGAGCAGAGGGTTGAGTGAGAGTTTGCAGGGATAGGTCAGAAAGAGCAGGGGAGGAGACAGGGAAATAACTCAGAGATATGGCTTTTAAGCCACGGGGGGCGGAGCTAGAGTTTTGGGACGACAGATAGCTGGAGCGTGTGCGTGCGCCCTCTGTAAGGGTCTTATGCGCGTGCACCGTGCGTCCCACAGAGCGCGAGGGACGCCGCGCCGCGGGGCGCTCGGCAAGGAGGGCGAGATGGACGGAGAAGCCAGGTAATGTGGAGGCTGGGGGAATAGAGGCCCGCCGGGAGCCGCGGAGGGGAGCAAGTGGTTGGTGATGCGTGCGCACCATGCGGAGAAGGCGCACGAGACCTGAACGTGCGTCCGGGTATGCCAACCGCGCCGCAGAGGAACGGCTGTGGGGAAAGGATGGGGAAGAGTGAGGAGGTGGTGAAGGGAGAGGGCTAGAGGCAGTGGAAACAGAGGTGACGGGGACACACTGGGAAGCGCGAGTCCCCCGATCCGTCACATAAAGGAAATACAACCAGAAATATCTTCTCAGGTGGGCGCTCAGACTCCCACAGAATAACGTAGGTTTATAAGTCTCCCACCTACAAGCCCAAATAAAGGATCTTCTAAAAAGACAAGAGGACTAGGGAGTTTTGCAAACACATGAGGACGTGGAGTATTCCCTAAACGGTGACGAACCTAGAAGACTATTTAACTAAACAGGTCCAGACTCTCCTGGACAGACATCCCTCGCGAGAAGTTCCTTCTCGACCCTTCTCAAAGAGCTCAGAGTCCCAGATCAAACTCTACCGAGAATCCCAGAGCTGTAATAGCCCACTTTCACTTCTTTTAAACAAATGTAAACCCCTTGTAAGTGCAGGCAGCTGACAAACATACACTGCCCCTTGGCTGCGATAGGAAACTAAAATTCCCAGCTTGCTGTGCAACTGTCGGTACAGGAAGATGTGACTTGTGACGGACAGAGCCTCAGCCAAGGAGATTCGACTCTGGAGAGGCGGGGCTAAGAAAGGAGTTCTCTATGACAGCGGTGCACAAACTGGGGGGCGCGAGATTTTTTTGGGGGTGCGCGGGCGGTTGCAGAGGTCCCGCGCTCTTCCCCAGGGCATTTAACTTAATTGGCAGGGGACTGCGCAAGGCCTCTGCAATCTCTACATACCAAGATTCAGCTGGCTTCAGGACGCGTGACCATGGCAACTTTGACGCCGCGGGGTCATGTGACGTCACGGTTGCCGTCAACGGAGGAGAGCAGGCAAGGGGTGGGGGGGGGCACTGCAAAAAAAATTTGCGCGCCCCTGCTCTAGGAGTTCCTGGCAGGACACGCAGGGGCAGAGCTGCTACAGCAGATCTGCACAAGCCTGAAGGACTTCAGGATTGATCGCATGTGATCCGAGGCCAGTCTGTGTCCCGCTAAAGAGAGCGGACATTGACTGGAGGGAGAACAGCAGATTGTTGGAGTGAAAGCAGCACGGAGGAGCAAGCACCATCGGAGGGGGACCCTCAACGGTTTCACCTATCAGTGGTACCAACGCGTTTCCAGAAGTACAGGCCTGCTACACTTATTTGCATTAATGTGCTGGCACCATCATACAGGCCTTGATAACCAAGATTGGGTTGCCACAGTACCAGACACTGACATACACCCAGACAGCATTTATAGGGAACTAGCTGAGAGACCCGGCGTTGCCCGGGATGTAATGTTCCCGCTCCTCTCTGTCTCCTCTCTCCTCCCCCCTCTCTCTGTTTGTCCCCCATTCACATCAATCCAGTCCCCCCCTCCCTCCTTTACAGCTCTGTTTGTCCCCCTTTACAGCTTCATGCAGTGTGTGCGTCAGTCATTGTGTGTGCGTCAGTCAGTCAGTGTGTGTGTGTGTGCGCGCGTGCGTCAGTGAGTCTGACGCAGAAACACAAACACACACACACAGACTGAGTGACGCACACACACACACACACACACTGTCAGTGTGTGCGTGCGTGTGTGCCTCAGTCAGTGTGTGTGTGTGCGCCAGTCAGTGTGTGACTGTGTGTCAGTCAGTGTGTGTCAGTCAGTGTGTGACTGTGTGTCAGTCAGTGTGTGACTGTGTGTCAGTCAGTGTGTGACTGTGTGTCAGTCAGTGTGTGTCAGTCAGTGTGTGACTGTGTGTGTGTGTGACTGTGTGTGTGTCACTGTGTGTGTGTGTGTGTCACTGTGTGTGTGTGTGTCACTGTGTGTGTGTGTACCTCCTTGCACCAGCCGGTGCTCCCGGCCGCAGGGGGGGGGGTTGTGTGTGTGTGTGGGGGTTGTGTGTGTGTGGGGGGGGGGGATGTGTGGAGGGGGGGAGGTTGTGTGGAGGGGGGGGGCTGTGTGGAGGGGGGGGTTACCTCCTTGCGCCACCAGGTGCTCCCGGCCGCGGGGGGGGTTGTGTGTGGTGGGGGGGGGGGGGAAGGTTACCTCCTTGCGCCCCCGGTGCTCCCGGCTTGGCCGCGGTGGGGTGTGAGGGGGGAGGTTACCTCCTTGCGCCCCCGTGCTCCCGGCTCGGCCGCGGGGGGTTGTGTGTGGGGGGGGTTACCTCCTTGCGCCCCCGGTGCTCCCGGCTCGGCCGCGGGGGGGTTAACTGCTTGCTGGCGCTCCCGGCGGTAAGACGGGGCCGCGATGAGAAGAGCTGAGTGAGGCGGCGTGTGAGAGGCGGCGGGAGTTTTGCTGGCGGCGGGAGTTTTGCTGGCGGTGTGTGAGAGGTGAGGTGGAGGAGGCTTGGCGCCGGGGAGGCTGAGGTTTGCGGTGAGGGGGGGCGGGGGGTTTGCGGTGAGGGGGGGTTTGCGGTGAGGGGGGGCGGGGAGTTTGCGGTGAGGGGGGGCAGGGGGTTTGCGGTGAGGGGGGCACACACACACACGACGGGAGAGAGAGGTGGTGGAGAGTGGGACTGGCGCAGATCCGAGGAGAGTGAGTGAGTGACTGTGTGTGTGAGTTAGTGTGTGTGTGTGTCTCTCCTTTGGCCCGTCACTCCGCCTCAGGCCAATGAGAGGTGTGCATGGGCAGGCCAAGGGAGCAATCTCATTGGCCTGGCCCAAGGTCCAATGGGATTGCCACTAGGGACACAGGGAGACACATACAGGCAGTCCTCGTTTTACAACGCTTCGCTATACAACGAATGGCTTATCCAACGCTGTGCAATGCATACCTATATTCATTTTTACAACGCCAAAATGGCTTATCCAACGCTCTTACAACGTTGTGTATGTGTGTATATACATACACATTCACATAAACAACGTTGCAAAGCGTCGTAAGAGCGTATATATATAATTTTATACTATATCATATTATATTATACTATATAATATATTATTTATTATGTTATATTATATATATAATACAGTATATGCACTATATAATTTATGTGTGTGCTGCATATCTTATTGCCTGCATAAAATATTTGGTGTATTTTAGTGTTAAAAATGCCTTCAGGAACGGAACCTTTCATTTAAACAGTGTTCCTATGGGAAAGCGTGTTTCGCTTTACAACGTTTCGCTTTACAACGCCATTTTGAGTAACGCATTGTGTCGGATAACCGAGGACTGCCTGTACAGACATAGAAACATATGACTGTTTGAGAAATATATAGTAGATGTTATGTTGATGTGTTACAATATTAATGTAGTGCTCCTTTGCCAAGGGTCACAAGGTACCCAACATCTGTCCATACTTGCTATATAAAAAGTTATATTACAAACATCATTGTAGTTTGTCTCCCGTTGCCTGACCTAACACCATGTATGGCATACCACCCACAAATAGAGGACTCAGGCCCCCTCCCCAGCAACAGGTATCCGCCTGGGGCCAGGATAAAGAGGGGCTGCACAAAGGAAGCTATTTTTGTAGTGCTAAGATCCAGGGCTAACCTGGTCTATATCAAGTTTTTAATGACTTGGTTTGCAGGCGAAACCTCAAGCAAATAACAGACGTCCTTTGCGAGAATAACATACAATATTAGTGGGGCTTCCGTTTCAAGTTACTGGCCTCCCACAATGGCACTATTAAAGATCTGGAAGGTGCAGAGGCATTCTTCGTTTTGCACACTGGAGGACCTGCCCTGGGTGGATGAGAATGCTAACAGCCCACTCTACTCAATACACAAAGTGAGTGTTGGAGGCTTAACATTATTTCCCAAAGATATTGTGGGTTATTTCAATTGTCCTGAAGAAATATATGACGCCATTTTTTCCTGCCTGCTGTACGTTTCAAGATTGAAAGACCAGGGAGGCGCTATCTTCTGTTTCTGTGACAAACATTCGTACATCCGTATATGCATTAACCCTCCAATGGGAGATCTCCAATTATTGGACTTGATATTTTGGGGAAATCTCATTGTGTTTATGTTAACTCTTTGAGCGCCACTTTTTCCACTTTGGACTGTTTCTATTTACAACATCTGGGCCTGCAACCACAATCTCGTCTACAGCAGAGCCAGGATGTGAAGGACTTCGGGTCTTCAGACCAACCTGGACCAGATTAGTTTTAAGAATCCCCGTAAGTGAAGATATGAAATATACACCTCTATCACTTGTGTCCCTGAAGCCGTATCAAGTTCATCTTCTCGATCCGTCCATTCTCCTGCACATGGATTAATTTTCTACCCCACAATCCGCTATCTTCTGATGCACCGAAACCCCGTGGGAGGCCACAGTTTGCCTTATGACTGTTCATTAAGCTCCAACATATCCTTTCAAATGTTTAACTCATTTTGTTAGCCCTCCCACCCCTTGGTTCTTTAAGTTGACCTTTCACAGAGAGGGGAGACTCCCTTGGCCTCACCAGGCCGATCCTGAGCAGACCACGTTTCTCCCATTTCATTTTCTCTTACCGATTTAAATTTCATTTGATTTTTTTTTCTACGATTCATAAGATCCCCTATTACTATGTATATTCAGAACCATCAAGCACTTATAGAAAGTCCCAGTTTTCTAACAGCATTTATTATTCCCACGAGTAAAGCTACATCTCCAATTGGTTTTTATACTCACGTGTCTTTCATCTTCCCTTGTTCCTTTTACATTTGTGCACTGAACGATTTGACTCATATCTATTATGTTCAAGATGAGCCGGGGTGGACAATTTTTTTTTTATATATATATATATATATATATAACAAATTGGAGTAGCGCCTTAGGAAGCTTGATAAGGATAAATCAGCTGTGTAAATCAGATAGAGTTAACAAGGCTATTGACCAAAGAATCCCCAAAAGGGCGAATTTGTGATAAAAACAACTGGAATCTATAGCAAAAATAAAAAACATGAAACATAAAAAATAAAATAAAAACCAGATGTCAGTTGAAAATCCAAAAAATGTACTTAGTCCACTGGAGTTTTGCTGCCCGAATATAAGGATCACCAAATCCCAAGGATATCTGCAGAAAACAAGAAGAAAAAACAGGTGCCTGTTTTTTCTTCTTGTTTTCTGTATATATATCTGTATATATATCTATAATAAAAAAAAACAAGGGAGCCGAAGCATGGCCCCCACCTCCCTGCCGACAATCAGCCGCCAAGGACATGCAAACCCCCCCACCCCTCGTCACAGGCTAAGCTGCGCTCGGAGCATAGTCACAGAGCACTAACCCCCCCGTTCTCTCCCCTACACGGCCGGACTCAGGTCAGTCACTGCCACAGTGAATGTGATGCTGTCTTGCGCTCTGATATAGTGCTTACACACTTGTTTTGCCCCATCTTACGCCAACCTATTCATGGGTTGCTGGGAGTTGTCCCACCAATTTGGATAAGAATTCGTATCGTAACAATGTAGCTAGCGTTCTACAGGCGCTATATTGACGATTTATTGATTATCAGGAATGGTTCCGTGGATGGGTTACTAGAATTTTTTTAATATCTTGAAGACAATGAGGTAAATATTAAATATACTCATTGATACCATCAACAACATATACAATTTCGAGACCTACACCTGTATGTGGACACCTTTAAAAAAAGACATGTAGGTCTAGAAATTGTATATGTCAGACATCTACAGGAAGGATAATTCACGTAATTCTCTTTGACACGCAAACAGTTGCCATGCCCGTCCTCTATTTAGAGGCATCCCTTGAGGACAGATCCTCCGCTTGTGCAGGAATTGTTCCTCGGAGGAGGATTTTGAGAGCAAATCCTATGATCTGACAGATCGGTTTCTTGCTTGGGGATATAACCGGCGGGATTTCACAAAGGCTTACTATATAGCTTTGAATACAAATAGGGATGACCTTAGCTCCATGGATAGGATCAGACCGGGGTTTAAATCCGAGAGCACCAAGGTTGCACAAAGGAATCCTAATAAATCCAATTCAGATTCACCATACTGTATCACTAATTATAGTTAACAGGCGGTTGCCGTCACGTCGATTATTAAAAAACACTGGAGGACATGATCTTTGGATCCTTTGATTCACCACGTGGTGAGCCATGACCCACGGATTGTGTTTAGGAAAGTTCCCACATTGGGCAATATGCTCTCACCCAGCATGTTACGTCCAGTTAGATCTAAGAATTCTCTGACATTCTTTCCTAGTCTAAAGGGTTCATTCAGCTGCGGAAGTTGTAAGATTTGTCCGCATGTTATTAATACTACAACCTTCCATAATAAGGATAATACACAGATCTTTAAAATCAATACCTTTATATCTTGCCAGACCAACTTGATGGTATATCTTCTGATTTACGGTTGTCACAAACAATACGTTGATTTCACAACCAGAGCACTGAAGGTACGCATTTTAGAACACCCGAGATTGATAGCCAGAAAAGATATGCTGGAACTTGGAGCTAAACACTTCATGTCCCAATGGCTCTGTGAGCGCATTGCGGTGTATAGCTCTGGAACATATTCTTCCACCAATATGTGGTGGTGACAGGGTCAAAACACTATCAACGAGAGGCTCATTGGATTGTCACTCTTAATACATTATATCCTAATGGCCTAAATACTGAGTGGGACTTGAAGTGTTTTCTTTAGCTATTATGGTTACAGTAAGATTTGTTTTGACTTATACCAATAAGTTTTCGGGTTAATTTTCGTGTATCTGAGATATATATATTTTAATTAATTCTGTTCAATTACAACATCCTTCCCCAGCCCTACCTTCCATCTTTCCCCTCCCTCCCCCCCCCCACCCCCTCCCTCCCCCCCCACCCCCTCCCTCCCCCCCCCACCCCCTCCCTCCCTCCCCTAACCCCCTCCCTCCCCCCCTAACCCCCTCCCTCCCTCCCCTAACCCCCTCCCTCCCCCCCCTAACCCCCTCCCTCCCCCCCCTAACCCCCTCCCTCCCCCCCTAACCCCCTCCCTCCCTCCGTCCCCACCCCCTCCCTCCCCACCCCCTCCCTCTCCCAATTCTCTGGTCTCCTGCCTTATTTATCGAGCATGATAAACACTCCCAAACTGGCTTTATTATATCTTTACTACTCTTCTATACACAATTGATGAGATTTGGAGACAGGTGGTGATTACCGGTATTATATGGTTACTTTGATGTTAACCATTACCAACCTTTAACCAGACTGAATGTGGATGTCATTCGTTGAGATTTATTTGCTGTATTATATGCATTGCAGTTTTAATATACTTTCCTTGCAGCAACTGTTAATTTGAGGTTGTTGTATCCTACTGACATGGGATTATGGGTACAGAGTATCTATAAATATGATCTGTGCCAGTTATGTCTCTAGAATGGCTAATGTTCCATTGGGGTGACATATTTTTCACTGATTAACGCTATCATATCATTAGTATTTTGTGAAGTTAAGTTTGAGAGACTGCTTTTGTTTGCCATAGATTTTTTTTTCTTCAAGAATAGATACCTTAGAAATGTATTACCATCAGTTGATTTACTCACCTTGTTTTTTAATATGTTATCTCCATGGGGTTAACACCCACTGGATGACTATTGGTTGCTGCTTATGTATTCTGACTTTATTTAATGATATACACCTGTGATTTCGCTGGCTTTTTTGTCTTTTAAGGGTCTGTTCACTCCATGACTCCGTGCTCCTAGGCGAAGCACCCTGGCGGCGTGAAACACGTAGAGGGGAGGCATGGACTTTGCCTGTTCTATCTGTGTGTACCATTAAAGCCATTAACCTGACTTTGGGTTTGTCTACTAATTCATTGCCGGTTTACCTGCTGCTTCTCCGGATGCCCTTTTCTTTCTTCAGTCTGCCACAACCGGCAATAGCGAAACCTATCCTGCTTAAAGCACATGCGGCGGAGACCGACAGATTAATCTGCACTGCAACACAGACGCCAGCATGGAGTCCATAGGCACCCGGGCACCTTATATTTCCCACCCCTAAAGATGAGAAGATTTCTATCATCGTTGCATGGTGACATGTTTCTCTTTGTTTAGGTGTATGGCACCCCTTTAATCATCTAATCCAGGGGTGACCAACTCCAGTCAGCAGGGATATCCTGAAAACCTGATCTGATGGTCGCCCTTGGAATTGGCCACCGCTGATCTAATCCTTCCTTTGTCTCACTTAGTTATGTCCCCCCCTACAGTAACTATGCTTTAAACAATAAATTACTAATGTACTATTTTGACACCTATTTCTAATCTCTCACATAGTGCTGAGTTTTGTATAAATAAGCACGTAGAACCTGTTTATTTTAACTACAGCATATATGCTGGATTGGTACAATACTCGCCTTTAAATTGCAACCAAGAATCCTTTATTTCAACGACTATTTGGAAACCCTAATTTTTGTCTGGGCCTAAACACACTCACACCCCACCACCACACCACCACCACCCACTCTCTCTCTCTATGAAATGTGTGTAAGTGTACTTCTGCACGCACAGTATGGGAAATGTCCATTTTATGTCAATGTTTTCCCATCTGCCGAGTAGGAATCCTGCTTTTAAAGCCCCAGTAACTACAGGCACAACGTATTTATGCCACGGTGTTACATGGAACAAGTGGAACAACTATATGAAACAGAGGTTTTATAAATAATGTCACAACTTATCCTCAGCATACAAGGAGATCTATTTTATCGCTGGGACATGTGGGTTTGCTGCGTTTAAGGTGCAGTTCCACTTCACTTATGATTGAGGCGTCTGTGATGGAAACTCCTTTTACTTTACACTGTTGCCAAAGATCTGAGAACAAACAAGGCACACCCAGATGTGGGCGTTAAAATGGGACAGAGTGAACTCGATCCAGCTGGAAAACTCTGGCCCCGGAAAGTGAAAGAGGGAGAATATTCTCTTGAATTGATGCATTTACGGAGGGGTGTTTTTTTTTTTTTTTTTAGTATTTCTTTATGAACAATTACAAAGTGCTGCTGCTGCCACAAGTAATATGCAATGGCAGCGTATCAGTCCTGATCGGCAGGTCCTCTGCAAAAGCAGAATTTACAGAATTATTGGAAATTCTCAATGTAACTTGTCAGGGGGGAACCAATCTATGAAATAACACATTCACAACGCCGCACACTTTGTTGTGACTCGGGGGAACCCAGATTAGCTATCCTGGCCCAGTGGGTTTCAATCTTTTTTGAGCAAGGGCACCCCTGAAGAATTTTTTTTTTTATCTCGGTGCACCCTGCTCTTCAGGCCTCTCTCATCCCCATCCTCGCTTACACCCCCCCCCCCCTACACAGCACATTCCCCCTCGCACATCATACTCAGCTTTTTACTCAACACATACTCCCCACTTATCCCCCATTCTCATACAACACTCACCCTCGCTCTTAATTATAAACCCCACTTCTCTTCCCTCTCCCTCTTCACCATACACTTCCTTTAAGTCAGTGGAGCTCAACTCCAGCCCTCAAGCCCCCTCAACAGGCCAGGTTTTCAGGGTATCCATGCTTCAGCACAGGTGGTTCAGAGGCTCAGTCGAAGCTGGGATATCCTGAAAACCTGGCCTGTTGGGGGGGGCTTGAGGACTGGAGTTGAGCTCCCTTGCTCTACGTCTCCAAGCAGGGCAGGAGGTGCACGCCAAGACGACTTCCCCCTCCCCCCCCCCCACCATGGCTCGCAGCACCCTGGTTGAGAAACACTATCTTAGGCATTCAACACACACACACACACACACACACACACACACACTATTGTTTTTACAAATCAGAGCCACGCGGTGAAAGAAACCGAACTGCGACAGGTTTTGTGTTGGTCGGGGTTAAGCTTTCACACTTGCATTTGAAAATAGTATTAATTATATATTGAATGTTAAAACAAATGTTAAACAATGATGGAATTACGTGGCTGAGCCCTTTCACATCGAGACGCCGATATTTGTCATTATGTTCCCACTTGCAGGGCCTCCAAAGCGCGGCGATCAGAACTTTCCATGCATTATGTTTTGGCCAGTTTAAGAATTCGGGGGAAAAAACTAAAACAGATTCGCTCGGCCACAAAGTGAGCACAATAATGTGTCCAAAACATTGCCCACTCACCCTACCCCGTGTCCACAACGCCTTGTAACTAATTAAAAAACTTAGGCCTCGTTCAGGGTGCTGGCTTCGGAGGGAGGGCAAATTGAATACTGGTTGTCAGGTAGCAGCTGCCCTGTCTCCGAAGCCAGGAGTTGACGCTGGCTACAGTTTCAATAAACAAAAAAGTCGTTTTTTGAAGCTGCAGCAGCGTCACTGGGACCTCGGCAGCCAATGAAATCATTCTTGAGAATGATTTCAAGACTGCAACTTGGATCCCTAACCTCAGGTCTGTAGCCCCGCCCCCTCCTCAAATCCTGAAAACATCTGCTGGGGGTGAACACACATCGCCCAGCAGACTGCCGCCCTCGCGAACGCCCGCCCTCCAACTCCTGCCTCTGGCACCCTGAACGAGGCCTAACTAAAACACCCTAGACTAAAGAGCGCTTTGACCTATAACTATACATAATATATGGGCAACACTGTGATAATACGTGGAATACTATACTAGTGTGATGGATATACAAATAAACAATGTGATAAACCAATTGTGTTGACTAAAGGAACAGAGCTGCCAAAGGTTGCCCACACAGCAAGTATCTCTACAACCTGCATACAGAACAGTTGATATAAAATAAGGAATACCTGGCGCTTAAATGACACTTAGTCCATATAAAGTACACTTTTAGCCTTGTAACTAATGAAGAGCATCGAAAAACTGCAGTGTTAACAAAAGTCTGCAGGAGCGGCTTACTGCAAAGCCGGGTATGTGTGAAGTACATTTCCAAACGTGTAACATGGGCCTTCCATACATTGCCAGCCCCACCTGGCAGCAAAGAGGTTAAAACTTCTAATTGGGGAACAGACAACCTGCCGGGGACGCGTACCCCCCACATTACAACATTCTAAAGGTCACATTCTGGAAGAACTACATTCAGATTATTGCAGAAAGATATATACAATGTTTAAGCCAAGACAGTGGAAGGGGGGGAGAGATGCTTCCTAAAAGAAATCCATGTTAAAACGGAGAAGAAGCAAAAGGGGACACTGTTTGCTCATTTGCATATCATTTCACAGAATCCCTGGCTGCAGTGGAAGCATTGTATGCTATGAGATAGTGGTGGGGAAAAAAAAAAAAAAAAAAAAAGGAACGCAATTTTTTTTACATTAAATATTGGTGGTGCAATTAGGTTGTAAATAAAAAAATAAAACACAGCAGTGTTTTTTAAACCTTTATTTTGGTTAATGACCCCTATAATTATATTATGAAATTCTGAAGAACCCGACCCTCTGTAATAGCGCATCTGAGATCAGATGCGGTGTAAGGAACCCCAACCCTCTCTAATAGCGCGTCTGAGATCAGATGCATTGTAAGGAACCCCAACCCTCTCTAATAGCGCGTCTGAGATCAGATGCATTGTAAGGAACCCCGACCCTCTCTAATAGCGAGTCTGAGATCAGATGCATTGTAAGGAATCCCAACTCTCTCTAATAGCACGTCTGAGATCAGATGCATTGTAAGGAATCCCAACTCTCTCTAATAGCGCGTCAGAGATTAGATGCATTGTAAATTCTTCTGTATTTGTTACAATTTTCAAATGACCTGCAAAATTACAGGGAACCCTTTAGGGATGCCACGGAAACCCAAGGGATCCAAGGAGCTGCGGTTGAAAAACACTTCCCTAAGAACATCACACTGGACACAACAAACAGTGAGCCCTTTAATAATTGCAGCTGCTCACACCCACTGCCCCCATGTTACTCCCAGCGTTCTCTCTAAAGCCCCCCCCCACCAAGAGAAGCCACTTGCTGCAAAATAGGATAGGACTCTACAATGTGTTATCATAATGATTAAGGATGCTCGAAGTTAGCGGGTCTGGAAGTATATGGATATACTCTGTGTCACTATATTGTGCAGCGTGGTATGAACCTGAAATATTGACTTTAAGTATGTTCCAACTCATGTAACCAAGGTATTCCTAAACACAATGTCACCCTCATTTTGCTGAGGAGAGCTGCTTATTGCTCCAAACACAGCGAGAGCTTTCACTGCAAGCTAAACATATATATATATATATATATAGACCCCTCTATATGTAGAAGTGGAGAGCCAAGTCCTCTCCGGAAGTAGTGCCACGTGACACGGGCTGAAGCCAGATCTGCATAAGTTACAGTGGTTGTTCTATCTCCATGTTTTCACTGCCTCTGAACAATCCAATCACATAACACAGCAAGGCCCCGCTGCACATTCATCCCTGGGCTGGGCACTTCGTTAGTCAAGTGTCCTGTGACGAGTTAGACATGCAGTAGGTCTGCAGTAATTACTACTTGAAAAAAACGTGAAATCCTCACCAATGGCAGACACGATGCTGTATAAGACTGACCAATGGCAGACAAACAGCTGTATAAGACTGACCAATGGCAGACACGCAGCTGTATAAGAATGACCAATGGCAGACACTCAGCTGTATACGACTGACCAATGGCAGACATGCAGCTGTATAAGGCTGACCAATGGCAGACACGCAGCTGTATAAGGCTGACCAATGGCAGACACGCAGCTGTATACGGCTGACCAATTGTAGACACAGCTGTATAAGACTGACCAATGGCAGACACGATGCTGTATAAGACTGACCAATGGCAGACAAACAGCTGTATAAGACTGACCAATGGCAGACACGCAGCTGTATAAGAATGACCAATGGCAGACACTCAGCTGTATACGACTGACCAATGGCAGACATGCAGGTGTATAAGGCTGACCAATGGCAGACACGCAGCTGTATAAGACTGACCAATGGCAGACACGCAGCTGTATAAGACTGACCAATGGCAGACACGCAGCTGTATAAGACTGACCAATAGCAGACACGCAGCTGTATAATACTGACCAATGGCAGACACGCAGCTGTATAAGACTGACCAATGGCAGACACGCAGCTGTATAAGACTGACCAATGGCAGACACACAGCTGTATAAGACTGACCAATGGCAGACACGCTGCTGTATAAGACTGACCAATGGCAGAAATGCAGCAATATAAGACTGACCAATGGCAGACACGCAGCTGTACAAGACTGACCAATGGCAGACAAACAGCTGTATAAGACTGACCAATGGCAGACACGCAGCTGTATAAGGCTGACCAATGGCAGACACGCAGCTGTATACGACTGACCAATTGTAGACACGCAGCTGTATACGACTGACCAATGGCAGACAAACAGCTGTATAAGACTGACCAATGGCAGACACGCAGCTGTATAAGACTGACCAATGGCAGACACTCAGCTGTATACGACTGACCAATGGCAGACACGCAGCTGTATACGACTGACCAATTGTAGACACAGCTGTATAAGACTGACCAATGGCAGACACGCAGCTGTATAAGACTGACCAATAGCAGACACGCAGCTGTATAATACTGACCAATGGCAGACACGCAGCTGTATAATACTGACCAATGGCAGACACGCAGCTGTATAAGACTGACCAATGGCAGACACGCAGCTGTATAAGACTGACCAATGGCAGACACGCAGCTGTATACGACTGACCAATTGTAGACACACAGCTGTATACAACTGACCAATTATAGACACACAGCTGTATAAGACTGACCAATGGCAGACACGCAGCTGTATAAGACTGACCAATGGCAGACACGCAGCTGTATAAGACTGACCAATGGCAGACACACAGCTGTATAAGTGAATACTTTTCACTTTGTTAATCCATATGATCATTACTCTGCAGCTCATCCCCTTCCTGCTACCCCCCCAGGTTTTGTATATGATGCATGTTACTGATTTAGCGTGTACAGCCCCCCACCCCAAAAAATAGTTCCTGCACTCCTGAATTATTCTGACGAGCCGAGTATAACGTAGTTTGCGGTTCGTGCTGGGAGGGGATGGAGATGTGAGGACTGTTAGTCTTAGATAAGAATTTGAGTCAATCATACACCACCTTCCAGCAAACATGGCAATGTCTGCTATTACAGCTTAGAGGAGCCCACCGCTCAGCAGTAAAACAATAGTAAAAGGGGGTCTTAGAGCAGGGGTGCACAAGATTTTTTTTGGGGGGTGCGCCGGTTACAGATGCCCCCTGCTCTTCTACAAAGCATTTACATTAAATGCCGGGGGGGGGGGGGGGGGCGCGCACAAGAGGCCTCTGCAACTTACTTACCTTGGCTTCGGGCGATGCATCGCCATGGTAAAGCGGCAGCAAATGGCGCCACGGGTCACTTGACGTTACATGAACCGTGGCGTCATTTTACACTGGTTCCTAGGTAGGGTGGGGGGGGCGCGAGCAGGCAGGGGGGCGCAGTGCAGAGAGTTTGTGCATCCCTAACTTAGAGGGTGCGCCTAAGGGAACGGGGGAAGAGCGCAAAACATATCCACAGGGGGATAGAGAGGAAAAGGTCCCTAATTTGGTGCACAACCTCTAACAAGAGAAGCCACTATATGTGCTTTAAATATAGCTGCAGTGGGTGTTAACACCCATGGGGCGAGACAACTAAGATGGTGGAAGCAATGGAGGCGATATATGGAGTGACCACAAGGAAGAAAAAATGAAAAGCAGTGATCTGCGTGGTATTGAGTATGTATAAAAATGTACCTTAATATAATGAATAAAATAAGGACATATAAATCACATGTATATAACCGTGTGAACATAGGAAGTGAAATCGAAAAACGTATTAAATAGTACAGGCATACCCCGCATTAACGTACGCAATGGGACCGGAGCATGTATGTAAAGCGAAAATGTACTTAAAGCGAAGCACTATCTTTTTTCCACTAATCGATGCATATACTGTACGGCAATCGTCCTATATGTGCATAACTGATGCAAATAAGGCATTTGTAACAGGCTCTATAGTCTCCCCGCATGCGCACAGCTTCGGTACAGAGGTAGAGAGCCGGTATTGCTGTTCAGGACGTGCTGACAGGCGCATGCGTGAGCTGTCCTTTGCCTATTGGGTGATATGTCCTTAAAGTGAGTGTCCTTAAACCGGGGTATGCTTGTAGTTGGTAATCAGATAGGTAAGTGATCTTATATGATGGTCTGTCTGGAAGACAGCTAATCCACTAGTAGGTAAAGATATATAGGAGTGGGCTTAAAGCTGCAGACCAAGCAATATCCTACAAGTGTGTTTTTATCAGTTCTGAACTATGAGAAAATACTTGTAGCATTTAAAAAAAAAAAAAAAACTCTGAATTACATTTTTAATGTATTATAATGTAAATAGCATTTTTTGTTTCTATAGCAACCATTTACAAAGTCACATCCCCTTCCTCTTCTGAAACAGGCTCTGGCCTTTTAAAGCCCTGTCCTCTCTCTAGCAGTGCACCAATTGTATGTAATGACTGCCTGGTCACATGATCTTCCCCACAGAACTTTGCATCTTTGGTCCTCTTCTGCAGCACTGACCGCCATTTAGTGCACCCCTGAGCAGAATCTTTGACGATCGATCACAGGAGAATAGATCGATCGGCAACTTAGCTAATTACTTATTGTGTGGATTGTATTGATGCACATATTAAGGGGGGGGGGGGGAAACGGCAGCTTGGACTGCTGCATTAATAGCTCAGTACTTAGGGACAGTGTGTCAGCTAGTATCTATTGCGACAGTAACCGTATTGGGATCCCCAGAACACCCCTAAAGTGGATATAGGTGTTCCACAAAGAACAGTGCTAATGCCAGGTGGGGTGAGGCCCCAGGTAACCCAGCCTCAGGAGAGAGGAGAGCGAGCTCTAATCAATCAGGGGAAGGGGGAGAAGAGATTCCTAGGCTAAAAGGAGAGAGGGCCTGCGGAGGACCGACGGCCTTTGGAACCTCTGCTGGAGCCTTGAGGAAAGTTTCCAGCTGAGCCACATTCTAAAGACGCGCAATGCTGTCCCTGGACCGGCGCTGACTGATGACGTCAGCGCATACACTAAATGTCTGCTATTTACAGGAGGATTCCACATGTACAAACCAGTAGGCATGTGCAGAAAGTGACACAGAAGCAGCTCCTAACTTCTAACGCTTATATCCAAATGCCACAGCAAAGTTACACGGGTCCTGAGAGCACAGGAGAGGTACTCTAAACAAACCCTTCTGGTAAATCTGCTGGATTACTGAACGTGCTCCCATAATACTCCAGAAACACGCAACGCGCTCTCCCATGTACTGCAGGAACACGCAACGTGCTCTCCCATGTACTGCAGGAACACGCAACGCGCTCTACCATGTACTGCAAGAACATGCAACGCGCTCTCCCATGTACTGCAGGAACACGAAACACATTCTGCCATGTACTTCAGAAACACGCAACGCGCTCTCCCATGTACTGCAGGAACACGCAATGCGCTCTCCCATGTACTCCAGGAACACGCAACTCGCTCTCCCATGTACAGCAGGAACACGCAACACGCTCTCCCATGTACTGCAGGAACACACAACGCGCACACCCATGTACTGCAGGAACACGCAACGCGCTCTCCCATGTACTGCAGGAACACGCAACGCGCTCTCCCATGTACTGCAGGAACACGCAACGCGCTCTCCCATGTACTCCAGGAACAATCTACTAATTCTCTTGCACCGCCGGCCTCTCTCAGTGACAAGGCTGTTACCAAAGCAGTGTAAATATGTCTGCACTGCCTACACCATTTCATATACTTTCATTTAAACTAGAGTAAAAACTCATGTCAAGCAAACCATTCTAAAATGCACCCTTACTGTGCCAACGGAATCTGTGACCTATCCCTCTGCAGGGTGCAGGCCTCTCTGTGTGACCTATCCCTCTGCAGGGTGCAGGCCTCTCTGTGTGACCTATCCCTCTGCAGGGTGCAGGCCTCTCTGTGTGACCTATCCCTTGGCAGGGTGCAGGCCTCTCTGTGTGACCTATCCCTTGGCAGGGTGCAGGCCTCTCTGTGTGACCTATCCCTCTGCAGGCCCTTAGGTTTGAAAATGGGTTACAGATTATGGCTGGAAATACTTGTCCTCCCAGTCTGTGGAATGCTGATTACGTTTGGATACATCATTAGCTGAATCGGCAATAGCCACTTAGACAGCATATGTATAAAAACCAGTGTGCCCCGTCCTCCCACACACCGCCATCAGATCTATAACCGCCAGTGTGCCGCGTCCTCCCGCACACTGCCATCAGATCTATAACCGCCAGTGTGCAGCGTCCTCACGCACACCGCCATCAGATCTATAACCGCCAGTGTGCCGCGTCCTCACGCACACCGCCATCAGATCTATAACCGCCAGTGTGCCGCGTTCTCCTGCACACCGCCATCAGATCTATAACCGCCAGTGTGCCGCGTCCTCACGCACACCGCCATCAGATCTATAACCGCCAGTGTGCCGCGTCCTCCTGCACACCTCCATCAGATCTATAACCGCCAGTGTGCCGCGTCCTCACGCACAACGCCATCAGATCTATAACCGCCAATGTGCCGCGTCCTCCCGCACACCGCCATCAGATCTATAACCGTCAGTGTGCCGCGTCCTCCCCTACACCGCCATCAGATCTATAACCGTCAGTGTGCCGCGTCCTCCCCTACACCGCCATCAGATCTATAACCGTCAGTGTGCCGCGTCCTCCTGCACACCGCCATCAGATCTATAACCATCAGTGTGCCGCGTCCTCCTGCACACCGCCATCAGATCTATAACCGTCAGTGTGCCGCGTCCTCCTGCACACCGCCATCAGATCTATAACCGTCAGTGTGCCGCGTCCTCCTGCACACCGCCATCAGATCTATAACCGTCAGTGTGCTGCGTCCTCCCCTACACCGCCATCATATCTATAACCGCCAGTGTGCCGCGTCCTCCTGTACACCGCCATCAGATCTATAACCGCCAGTGTGCCGCGTCCTCCCGCACACCGCCATCAGATCTATAACCATCAGTGTGCCGCGTCCTCCCGCACACCGCCATCAGATCTATAACCATCAGTGAGGTTGGGAAAGTTCTGTACCGATGAAGAAGAGACTTGTGAGGTTTGGAAAGCTCTATACACATGAAGAAGAGACCTGCGAGGTTTGGAAAGCTCTGTACACTGTAATATCATTGATGAAGGCGGCTCACATTGGTCCGCTAAAAGGCATCACAAACCACAACGAATACGCAGTGCGCGATGCCCTATAGGTGTAGTAAATAACCCTCGAGTTGAATGGTTTTCCCCCGTTTTTATTTATGCCACTAGGGACAGAGTCTGTAATTCCTCAATTACAGCATCAAAGGCAGGAGGGGGGGGGGGGGAGAGAGAGAAACAGACTTCACCTGTCTGGTTTAGGGCAGGCACTTACCCCGCACAGCCCTGCCTTGCTGTGTACACCTCTATGCCGCGTGTTGGGTGTGTACAGAGGAAGTGATCACATGAACAGTAGATACTCAGTGGTATGTAAAGTCGTGGATAGAAAATAACAAGTCTGAGTTACATAACACTCGCTGTGCGAGGTATACAATCCAGGCCCCTCGGGCAGTGAATGGGATTAAGGCGTGACAGCATAAAGGTAATGAAGTGCAGCACTTCATATCGTTAATAATACAGCATCCATTCCTGGGATGCGCAGAGGGAATTTGAGTACAATAATAATAATAATAGCATGTTCTTGTATAGCGCTGCTAGTTTACATTGCGCTTTACAGACACATTTTGCAGGCACAAGTCCCTGCCCCCTTGGAGCTTACAATCTATGTTTTTGATGCCTGAGGCACAGGGAGATACAGTGACTTGGCCAAGGTGACAAGGCGCAGACCCAGGGGTACCTTCCCCAGATAACTTCAAAGCGTATGTGTAAACAAAGGTTAATTTAATTACCCAACTGCACAAGTTATTAGTGAATTACAATTTCTAAAGAACCCATATTTCTATGCTAAGGCTCAGACTTCTATTCTTTCAGTGTGTGTGTGTGTGTGTGTGTGTGTGTGTGTGTGTGTGTGTGTGTGTGTGTGTGTGTGTGTGCGTGCGTGCGTGTGTGCGTGTATCTGGCATTGGCACCTACAAAACAGCTCCTCCTCCTAATGTAACTTTAATTATAAATTAGACTTGCTTGAAGTCCGTGACACAGCAGCGCCCTTTTTATGCATAAAATACTAATCACCTCTCTCTCTCTCAATGTCTTGCATACAGTGTACACAGGGCGGGCGGAGAACCTGCTCCTCCTACACGCTTCTAGGTAAAAACATTTTTTTTTTTTTTTTTTTTTTTAATGTACAACAAAAAACAAATACAGCATATGAAACACTAGACAAGGAACAGCAGCAACTGAATCGGTCCATATCCTACATACAGTATGGCACAAAAGAGGACGTCCTTATGTCTAGCACAAATATACCAGTTTGAATTTAACAATATTAAAGCTCCCCTCCCTCCCCAGGTGCAGAAGTGTTGGAAAGGGCAAGAGCATTCATCGTTAAAGTACAAATATACAATGATCCGCTGTCAATGTGTAGTTAATACCAGGGCAGAGGGATACTGGCCCAGATACCCAGGGCAATAAGTGACACTAAGGGCAGGAGGATGGGATTTGGGACAGATACCCAGGGCAATAAGTGACACTAAGGGCAGGAGGATGGGATTTGGGACAGATACCCAGGGCAATAAGTGACACTAAGGGCAGGAGGATGGGATTTGGGACAGATACCCAGGGCAATAAGTGACACTAAGGGCAGGAGGATGGGATTTGGGACAGATACCCAGGGCAATAAGTGACACTAAGGGCAGGATGATGGGATTTGGGACAGATACCCAGGGCAATAAGTGACACTAAGGGCAGGAGGATGGGATTTGGGACAGATACCCAGGGCAATAAGTGACACTGAGGGCAGGAGGATGGGATTTGGGACATGGCGGGTGATGCTCCTGCCGCGATGTGATCCTTTGCTGGCCTCTCTGTCAGTAAAAGGGTTACGCGTGTTTGATGACAGTGGAGGCATTTATTGGGAGGAGGAAGAGGAGGCGGAGGAGGAGGCGGCGGGCTGCATGATACCAAAGTACAGGCACAAACAACACACATCGGGGAGACACCCAAAAAAATAAACACCGGACCCCGAGAAAATCACTGCGAGGGATCACACTCACCCCACAACTAGTGGGGCCCCACTAAATCTGCTCACACTACACCCCATAGAGCTCAAAAAGTTACCTTCTAAAATCAATAGTAACTGTAAGGGAAGTCAGGCTCACTCCTGTGAGTGTGAGGAGGAGTGAGTAGAAATGAGTGTGAGGAGGAGTGAGTAGAAATGAGTGCGAGGAGTAGGAGTGAGTTGTTCACACGGTTACTCACAGCTCCCTGCCCCTCTGACACAACACTAACATATACCGATACAGATATACTGCCAGTGCTCACACTCCTCCTCCGCGCCGGTCACTCACACTCAGTGTATCACACCCACCCGGTC